>NC_050175.1:34711800-35011800 GCF_008315115.2 Sander lucioperca
CTTTGAATGAAGTTATATCGTGACAAATTAATGGACTACTTGCAGAGTGATATGAAGACATGAATCAGAGGCACAAAAAACGTTGACAGCAGTGACCAGTCATTATGTTTACCAATACCCAACTCATGCCTTAATACCGGAAATGCACAAGCATTGTTCTTGAACTTGTTAAGAATACACATTTAAACGCTGTCAAGTTATTAACGAAATCAATATAATTAATGACCAGGGGCGGATTGGCCATCAGGAATACCAGGAACAATCCCGAGCAGCCGGTCCATTTCAGGCCGAACCGCAACCGCAACCAGCTGTCCTGCTAACAGGTCCAACCCGATGATGACCCACATAACTAGCTAACATCGGTTATTCACTGACCTAGCTACATATCCAAAAAAGAAAACCGTTCCCTTGATCATTTAACTTAACACACATACAAAAAATATCGGTTAAATTAAAGATGACATGGCACGGAAACTAGCTTCAAAAACGAGTTAAATGCGGGTCTGCGGAGCTCCTACCCCGGCTAGCTGACGAGCTAGCTGCAGCTGGCTTTGGACTGCTTGCTAGCTGCTGCCCATCGTGTCGTAATATCCACCGGTCAAATCTAAACATAGGCTACACAGCGAATATAATCACAGATAAGAAGATGGCTAGATGTTACAATTATGTGTGGTTATTACTGATCATAGACACTCTGTGATTTACTGCATGGATTAACGTGTGATAGATAATTAATGACTGCACTTCCCAGAGCTGGGATGCGTTCAGGCATCCATTAGCTAGGAAGTTGCATTGGCACACCCAGTGAACAACGGTATGTGGGTAGCCACGACCGACCATGTCCTCTAAAAACATGGGCTTGTTGTATACATCTTTACTTAAGTAAAGAATAGATGTTAATACAAAATAAACCCTAGATTGATGTCTTATCTTTGCCATTATGATGTACCCCCCCGCCGTTAGCGTAGTATCGCGTACTTGTAACCCAGCCAGCTACAAATAACTGGTTAGCATCCAGACTTTTAAAAGCTTTGAGATCAGCACCAGTATATGGGGATACCCCATTTACCACATAGTGGTACAGATCATGTGGACTGAAGTCAGGTGATTTAATGAGGTCCGTGAAAATGGAGGGAGAACGAAATAAGGGTCGGTATCCAATCCTGCTATCTCCAACTTCTCCAAATACTGCTCTTTGTGAGCACCTACCAGATGCCCTACCTCGACCGATAACGGCACGACAACAATAGAACAATACAACAATAGAAGAAGCCACATAAAGCCATAAATACAGTTTATTTAGTGTTATGTTTTTCAAACTGATTGAAACTATGAAACTTTCCGCTCATCCACTACTGTTTATGATAGTTTAGCCTGTGCTTCCGCTGTCCGTCATGGCGCCGTCACGTGGTCGTGTGACGTGTTTGCAAAGGGTCAATACCGACTGCTCCTCTGAGTCCACAAAAAAGGAGCAGACCCACTCCTCTTCCTCCACCTCTTTCTCTGAGCCATACACACGACCGTCACAGCAGTATATTTGTTCTGTACTGCTGTCGTAAATCAGTACCTCACAAACCTAACTGTCCACTTGGTAATAACACTTCTTCTTTTACTTTTCTTTGAATCATCCTCATCTTTTTGTTGGTTGCTTGTTTCAGCCATCCTCTTCACCCCAGTAATGCGCACAGTGCCTGACTTGTTGCCTTACCTATAAGCAACACTTGCGGAGTGTTTGGCCCCAGTGAATAAGTGGTTGTTTCTGCCCTCATTTTAATAAATTGAGCAGTATGCTCCTTGCTCCCTAAAACAAAACAACAAATTCTGTTTTGTTTTCGAACCACTAAAGCAAACAAAAAGCAGTTTAGCAAAATAACACGTTCAAGTTAGCCATGTAACATTTAAATTAAATCCAACGTTTATTTTTAACCGTTAACGTTACTACGTTACGAAAATGTCGCGTTTCAAGCACCTTTGTTTTTAACATATGTATCGTTAGCTGTTCGAATGAGTTAAAACCAAATACTTACCTTTAAACGTGTATTCCTCCACTGGTACAGACGGGCTGGGGGAAGCCATTATGTGAACTGTCACTTGTGTATTTAAGAAACCGATAAATAAATTAACATTTATAAGCTTTTGTCTCCAATAATGTTATCACTTTATGTAAAGTTACAACTGTTTATTTATCTGCCATACAGAAACTCTAAAATATGTATTTATTTAACGGTAAGGAGAAGCAAATAACGTTAACGTTATGTTAACGTAAGTTACTGTTACAAACAATACATATAAACTGGAATATTAAATCTAATTCAAATACATGTAATACTTTCTTTACAAGTCTCTCAAAGTGAGAGGAAATAAATAAAGATACCGTCATGTACATGTGAACATCTACAAGACCGGGAGAGCTCCTGTCAGCTTTCAGCGGGTCTTAGAGCAGGATAGCTAACGTTACCCCTGCAGAGCTAGATTGTGTCAAGCCAGTTTATGGAGCTCCTCAATTCCGAAGCAAATGTTCAATTCGCCATCAATTTTCATAACAGTTTCATCGTTTAATGATGAAATATTGCGAAAACTGTGGGGGGAAATAACTTACGGTTGTTGGCCGTTTGTCAGCTGCCTTTCTGCTGAATGCCGAAATAAATGCTGGGAATCCTGGGACTGGGAAGGATACAACTGAACTGCATTAAAGAAGCCTTCGTAATGAAATGGGAAAGCCTTTGTTGCGCCAGTGTGATGCAATCGGACTACAAATGCAGCCTCCGACGGCTGCAGCCCCTGAATTGGGACATAGCTAACAGAAGTGGTCGCTATGGCAATGCGCGTAAAATAATCTCTCAGAGAATCTCACTCAATTGATCACCAAAGACCAACCGATAAGTGATGATTTTAAAATATGAATGGCTCACCAAACAAGTTAAAAACCTGAAAATAATCCTTGTGGATACACGTTCAACCTGATCTCACAGAATTCCGTTAAATGAACACGGCCCCTTAACTCAAAATCTGTGGCAGTTTCACGGAATCGCAAAACCTTCCGTTATGGGCCCACGGAAGAATTCCGTGAAATGAACACGGATTGCCGAAAATTCCTTGATGGGCCCACGGAAGAATTCCGTTAAATAAACGCAGCCCCTTAAGTTAAGGAAAAGGTCATGGGTGGTCTTACGGTTCCGTGACACACGAGAAGAACGGGACGGTTGGGTTCAGGAAAAAGCCGTGGGTGGGCTTACGGTTCCGTGACACGCGAGAAGAACAGGACGGTTTTCGTGGTTTGATTTAGATGGAAAAGCAGACGGACCGCGCCCCGTTTTCCACGTAAACACAACGACAGAGGTGGGTATCATCTTAAATCTCTAACGCGCCGAGCTGTCAGTATACGCTTCTGTTGAAAGTCAGTTGGGTTTCTCTGGCCTGGTCGCCCCAGCTCCACCCCACTAAAATGATCGTACAAAACAGGACGTCTTTAACGAACACACCTCGGGAACAGGAAAAGCGCGAAACGCGGAGGAGGTCGGAAGGCGTTATAAAAGCGTGTGACGTCTCCAGACGTACCCTCATTGGGAGCGCTCCCCTCCTATTGTGTAGTGTTGCATCCAAGTGTTGGGTGGAGGTTGTGGTTGACGGGCATCTGGGGTTGGATTTGATTTCTCAACCCACTCTCATCTCGTCATGTTCTCAACTATACCAACTCTAGTCATGGTTTACACTCGGGAAGCTCACACCTCGTCTATGACGGAGGAGTGAAAGCAACGATACGTCCGCGGGCGCGGAGGTGGGTGCCTAACGCGGTGGTCAAAGTTCTCAAGAGTCACAGCAATCACCCAGAGACAGTCAAAACGAGGAAAAGAGGACGGGAAAGAGTAGTGTACCCAATGGTGTCTCGTTGGGTTGGTGGAAAGGGAAGGGGAAAAAAAGAAATAGAGAAGGGAAGAGGGAAAAGGAGGGGGAGATAGAAGGGGGGGAGGGGAAAGGAGAAAAAGGGGGGAAAAAAAGGGAGGGGAGAAAGAAAAAGGAAAAAAAGCAAGGGAGGAAGAGGGCGAAAGCAAAACGAGACCGGGGGAGAGAAAGCAAAAGGGGAAGGAAAAACCACCAAACCCGCCAGCGCAACAAAGAGGAGAAGAAGAGAGGGAAGGAGGGGGAGAAGGGTGAGGAAAGCGCGAAGATGGGTAGGGGGAAGAGTATCAAGAGGGGGGGGGGACATAAAATCCAGCAAACACTACCCGGAGAGGGGCCGAAGTTCGCGAAGAGACCTGGAGACCGTCCCAAACTGTTGCCACTCGGTCCCAATGAAAGCGCAGCACCAGCCAAGTCGCTAATCCTAGCGTCAACCTCATTTGCATATTGTTGACGTCATTATGCAATCATTTGTATAAAGCTTAGTGGTTGTGTCAGCAAGGTAGATAGAAAGAAATAGAACTCTTTAGCCAAATAATCACAAATTCAATACAGGAATTTATTTGACCTTATAATTATTACTTAGGTAGCCTATCTTTGAAGTAAAAAATTCTAAGAAATTCTACAAAGGGAGGGAAAAAGATCGATTAAAGAATTCTCAAAGAAGGCTGGCTTGCCCAGGTCCAGGCCAGCTCAGCGGCGTCTTTCTCCCGTCGCGTCCTGCTGTCTCTCCTACCTACACCGGCCCCCGCACACCCTGTCCCCCCCTCCCCTTCTACCTGCCTGCGCACTGTGCACAGTGCTGCTGCACATGAGGAGAGAGTGGAGAGGCTGCTCCTCTGTCACAGAACAGAAGACTGTTTTGGCGGCTACAGGAGAGAAATACCTTGCGTTCTCGCTGGACAATACTGGTGGCTTTTCTACAGAAAGTCGCCAGATTTGTCGCTAGTCGCTTTTTTGAAAAAAGTCGCTAAGGTGGTCTGAAAAGTCGCTAAATCTAGCGACAAAGTCGCTAAGTTGGCAACACTGCCCAGAACGTTCCCTAAAGGTAAAATATTTTGGAACCTTCAGCTAACCTTCCTGGAACGTTCTCTTAAAGTTGTTTGGCCAACAACATTCCCTATTCTCTTAAGGTTATATTTTTTTTTTTACCTTCAGCTAACCTTCTATGAACTTTCCCTAAAGGTTTGTTTTGTAGAACCTTGAAATAACCTCCAGGGAACGTTCTCTAAAAGTTCTCTTAAGGTTGCATTTTTTACCTTCAACTAACCTTTAGCATGTTCCCTTAAAGCCCATGTTGCTGGTTAACCACCACTGTTGATTAATAGGTACATAAAGCACTCAACATATGTTATTGTTAAAAATGTCTCCAAATAGTGTTAAAGGCTAGTTTTTAGTACTAGAACTATGGTGACTGACTGGGATGAGGAAGAGGTGTTTTTACTGTCAGTGGATAGTACCGAGTGAAAGTCAATGTTTTCTTTATATTTAGTGACAGTGATCATATCGTTAGTTCAGATAAGTACCGGTAAACTTATCTAGATCTAGAAATAGAAGGCATCATGCTAGCTATGGGCTAACTTGCCAGTCCCACCTGTGAAATCCCCCGACGTTATAAACACATTTTCGATTAGATATCTCACGTTTTGATGGTAGCCTACTCCAGTAACAACATATTACTACATATAGTAATAACATTTGCCTAGTGTTTATTTATTACTTGGACAGGGATGCTGTTCAGCTTTTCACAAGTTTAGACAGCTAGCTAATGCTACGCCGACGTTTTGCTAACGTTAGTGCAACAGCGTTAGCCTAGACGGCTAGGTAAATATTACGACTGCCTTCGGAGTTTCCTATATCTGCGTCTATCTACATAAGACCTGTTGCGTTAGTGCTCCTTTTGTACCATAATTTTATTGAATGAAATGTTAAGCTTCGCTCCTACGAGATGGGTGGTTTTTTGTTACGTTACACACAAAGCTAACTGGCTACAGTTAGCCTGTACGTATGCTAGCGGAATTAGCTAACGTTACATAGCCAGCCAGCTACTACTGCAGCAGGTGTAGGTTTTTGTCAAAGACTAAACCAAGTTAGGTTTTTGTATTTTATTATAAACTTGGAGTACACAATTTCACAAAAGGCACAGCAGCCCAGTGTGGAAAAGTGTATTCAATGAATGAGAAAAAGAACACAGTTTATATGCATCTTCAGTGAGATAGAAAGACATGCCCCCTGCCTAAACATGACTCAACATTTCTTACAATCAAACATAGTAGACATTTAGGAGCCACTCGCTTCTTCCCCTCTGTACCACTTTCTACCCCAAGGTTTAGACATCCCGTTTATTTCAACTATGTGAGAAGTCTCAACTATCCAGGGAGAAATGAATGTACCTTATCTGTTCAGCGTACACATTACGTTCCCAGACAGTACGTTCCTTTGTTTATGGTTACCACTTTAAACCTTATCTGCTAACACTAAAACAGAAGACTAAAACAAAACCCCAAAAAGAAGTGTCCCGAATGTTTACGATTTCAGCTGTTCCACATAGGAATCTTCTAGGTTAAACACAAAATGTAGAAGAAAATAATTCAAATCATGTTTGAAGGTAATTATTGCCATTACATTCCACTCTTTTGATTACAAACTAATCACAATAAACAAATTACTTTTATGAATAGGACTAGCACTTGACAAACTGTAGGAAACAAATCTTCACCACTGTTTCGTGTGTGTGTGTATAGTCCCTTTCTCGGCTGTTCTGAGCCTTTCACAATGCGTCAGATGTGTCAGATCAGGACGGTCTCTTGCTACCCCCCTCCTTCTCTCAGTCCGTCTGCTGGCCGTTGTCCCGTACCTCCAGGTAGGCGTCATCAGTTCATCACAGAATGTTCATCAAGGCTTTAGGTAGGGAATGTGGTTTGCTGCTGGCTCTTTGGTTTGCACAGTACATCTCCAGATACTGAAAGCACAACCAGACGGCTAGCACTGGTCCACCATCCCTTTCCCTCTGGGCCGAGAACCTGTAGCCAGACTACAAACCTTTATCGTGTCTAGCTGCAGGGGCGGATTGGCCATCTGGCATTTCTGGCAAATGCCAGAGGGGCCGGACCATTTTTTTTAAATGTGGGCCGGTCAAATGTATTGTTGTGTAATATTAAGCATTTGGCCAGTCAGCAACGGCCGGCCGACCCAATCAGAGGTTACTTAAATTGGGACGTTCAGTCAAAATCAAGCACGTCACCTTCAAACGGGATCTCTGTTTGCAGGGTTCAGGCTGTACCGGACCCTCCTAGTGAGCATGCTGCACTGGGGCACCGGCTGCGCAGCGAGAAGCCGCTGCTGACGGTGTAGTGGGAAATTTTATTTTAACATTATAGTTTGATATCTTACAAGATTCTCTTATATACTTTACAGGAGTTTCCTTATATTCTTTAATTTTGTTATAGACTTAGAGACTCCAAGGAGAAGCAGCTGGCATCAGAAAACCTTGAGCCTAGGTGAAGCTATTATTTGTGAAAGCTATTTTCTGTTTTCAGAACTCCGGCTCTCCTTTTTAGCAGATAAGGGTGGAGAGGGCCATAACATTTTGAACTGTGTCTCCTTCTGTCTCCTGCTTTAACAGGTGTTTAGGCTAAGTAGGGAGCAGAAAGGAAAGGTTGTAAAGTCATTGTGACTGTTTATGGTGTTTTTTCATCTGCGTAGCTGCTAAACTTATCCTTGAGGGGGGTGGTTTAAGGGAGTTTTTACTATATAGATGTATGTTTTGCTTAGCTGGTCAGAAGACCCTTTCAGATGTGCTGTAGTACTTATGAAACTGTTTTCTCTGCATTTGCAAATGTAAATAAATACCCAAAGACCAAAACTTTGGTTTCATTCTCAGTAACTCTTTATTAGTTTCATTTCTTGTGTTTTTAATCTACTCTCCTGCTGTTAACAAGAAAAACTTCCACTACAACGGGCGCAGAGCTCCGCCGGAACTCCGACTGCTGTCTGTCTGCGCGGCCGTCTGACGGCATCAGTATTAAATTGAGACAGTTTCATTACCGGTTATCGCGTTAAACAATTTGCTTCTAATTCAGTACAGTTGGTTTCAACGCCTGATGCGAAGTGTAGGCCTATAGGAGTACACATGAAAACCCTGAACAAGCAGCGTCGTTCTGCACCGTCTTTCTGCTGTGCCCCATTCACGTAGTGTTTAGTTTTACACCATGTAAGTTAAACTCTGCAATTAATCCTCGGTTCACATGTATGTATGAACTGTGGTAGTCCGTTACACTGTAGGCTATATTCAACATCACTGATTAAGTAGCCTAAGTCAATCCTACATTTTTCAACTTGGTAGCAAAACATGCTCCTTGGGGAAAAAAGTGACTATAAAGCCCTGTTCATGCTAATTAAACAACTGAACCTTGGGGTCAAGTGTTGTCGTATCCGGCCCATGTCCCAGATGTGAAAGCCCCCTGGACCCGGAAGTGGGCGGGATTTAACCCTGAAGTGGGTCGGGTTGTCTTGAAATGGGCGGGGCTTTAAACAGTATGTTATTTTAAGCATGCAATTGATATGGGTTGATCAGAAATTGTTATATTTATTGCTGATTAGAAAACTATTTACGTGACAGCATCAGCATTGAGCTTCAGATCAATGGTTTTGATCACGATAACAAACTATATACAGAACAAGAACAATGAATACAACACATGCGGTTGCAATTATGAAGTAAAATGTAATGAACAAGAGTTTTCATACTCAACATAACTTTCTTTTTTTAACTTTTAATTTTTTTTATGATGATATGAGCATCTGTTGTAGGCTTGCTTCTGCAGATACCAAGGCTGGTGGACCACGGCTCATGGGGGTAGATCTGGCGGTCCGCTGGCGTTTTGCTCATTAGTTTTCCAGCGGGCCGGTTGCCGACAAATGCTCCAACAATTTCCCACTTGTGGTCCAAGCTCTTTTTTATTTATGAAGTTATAGTTCATCCTTAATTTTAATAACATTTCATGTATTTTCGTAATATTCACAACAAGTGAAAATTAAAAGTGATGGTCAGCAAACCAGAAAGTGGCACGCCACTGGCGGTCTGATGCATGGACCGGTGCATGGTCTGCTCTTGGACCACCATCATATTCAGTTTATTAACTTGCCGTGAATTATTACACAAAATGTTAATTAAATGCATGAAGAAGTATGCCTAGGCTAAATATTGTTTTGACAGTAGCATGATAAAATGACTGATATGACTCATACAGTATGAAGTTTACAGTAGCCTAGCTAAAGTGAATGGATAATGTTAACTAATGTTACCAACCTCCCTGCAAAACTCACCACAACTTTGTAGGTCTTGTCCCTCATGCTGGCCCTTACAAAACCCACAAGCTGACCCTCGGACATACTTCATTCAATAAGGTGACCCGAAGTGGTTGGCACCCCTTTGGACACTCTTGTTCTCGTCCTTGAAAAAAGCCATCATGGCAGCCAAGGAGATCATGATTGCACTGATAAGTCTACTGTGCAGAAACGCAACACAGGTTTTTTTTCTTTTCTTTTTATTAAAGATCGTACAGTAGACAGTAACGTTACAGTAGCCTACACAGTACAGCAGCAAAGACTCTAACGGACTTTCGCGGGTTTAGGGTTTAACCAAACAGTTACATGAGTTGCGTGTGCAAATAAGGTCACATGAGACACAGCCATCTTCTAACAGTATACATACTGGGAACTATATTCTCAGAAGGCGAAGCACTGCTACTTGGGCGGAGTGATTAGCGCAACATCTGAAAAGCACTGTTGTTACTCTCTGCTCCTCACCACAGGGTTTCTCAGGTGCTGTGAGCAAATCACTCCGCCCAAGTAGCAGAAGTTGCAGTGCTTCGCCATCTGTGGAGAATAGTTCCCAGTACGTATACGATTAGAAGATGGCTGTGTCTCATGTGACCTTGTTATTTGTACACGCTGTGACTATACAAATTACAACATGTCACTTATTGGGAGCAGTAGGCTAGTTGGAGGCGGTTACCTCCAGGATCTGTGGTAAGCTTGGCTAGCGGTGGGTGTGTCGGACAGAGTTACAACACGCACGGATATGAGAAGGTATGTATGGACTGTATGGACTCCCTGGATATGAAAAGGTATGTATGGAATCTCAATAAGTCGGCGTGTTCCTTTAACTTAACATCTTATATGTCCCTAAGAGCCGATGTGGGTTTAGGTTTAGGGTTTAACACTCATCTTATGATACATCCGAGGGCTGTATGCTGTAAAGCCTGTAACGTGGATGAGGGATGAAGCCATGGATGCATTAAGAAAAGCTCTGTTCACGAAACTTCAGGCTAACCTCAGTAGCTAGCGCTAGCTAGTATCTAGCTAGTAGCACGACATAATGATTACATCTCCTTGGTTGTCTAAATACATCCATTGTTTATTTAGATAAGCATGTAAACTATCAGGAACAACGAAAAAACAATGTTTAACGTTTCGGGTATTTTCGAGCTCCATGATTGCTTTATGCGCTTTTGAGCAACTGTCATTGGAATCAACGGGGCTTTGTGCCGAATGCTGTATCCAGTTCTCTTAATACATCCATGGGGTGTCAGGGAATTCCTTACAGGCCTGCTCCTCTATCTTCCTTACTGCCTCGTGCAAAGTGTCCTTTTGGAGGCCTTGCAGGTCATTTGTTCCTGTGTGGATCACCAGGCACTGAGGGCTCCTGGGGGTCTCCTTTTTAACAGCTTCATTGCCTGGCCTGTGGTGCTGTAGCATTTAGATTTAGTGTTCAGCACTTTCTTACCAGGAATTTTCCATTTCAGTCAGCCAGCAGGACCACTGGCGGGACTTGTTCTTCAGGCTGAGTGGAGAGATGGGCAGAGCTGGCAGTGTGGGTGTATAAGGAGCTAACAGGGTGTTGTTGGGCTGGGTGCAGAGCAGAGATGGTGGGCAGAGACAAGGCAGAGGTTTGGACACTGGCATGAAAAGTCTGTGTCTCTTTATTTTTCATGTGAGGAGTGCTGGGAGTTGGTCTGTCATGCTTTGGACTTGCCTGGTGAGGATCTTTTCTCTGTTCCCAGCATTCCCCTTCACTTTGGCTAACTGAGCATGGAGCAGTGGTGGCTTGTGATTTTCATTTTCATCACTTTTTTTTTTTGGTGAGGGGGACAAATAAATACAAAGCAGTATTTTGAAACTGGACAAAACAACCAGCACAACTTTATTTAAACAACGATGTATTTTGTATTTAAGAAGAGCAAGACAATACGATACAAACATATCAAGCTACAAACATAAGAAGATAGTGACTCTGACTGAGTTTTTTTTAAACTATATTCTCCCACCCACTACCAAAAGCATGTTAACTACTTGAACATAAATTTTGCTCTCCTTTCCTTCTGGCCAGCAAATTTCTCAATGACTCTCTGATTAAAGTCAGTCATCTCAGTAACAAGTCTCTTTTCCATGGACAGCATGGCCATTGTATTCAGCCTCTCCTGGGTCATGGTGTTTCTGAGAAAGGTTTTTTATTCTTTTCAAGGTTGAGAAGCACCTCTCAGCTTCAGCTGTAGTCATGGGTGTGGTAATGACAACTTTTAGGAGAGTCACAGTTTCGGAAAAGACTTCTTCGAGATTATTCTCCATAAACAGCTGGAATAGGTCCACAGCACCACGGCTGGCTTTGAACTCTTCCTGGCTGTCTTCAGCTTGCTTCCACTGAGCATCGGGTACGCTTTCATGGTGTTGCTCAATGCATCTTCAGGAAAGGTATCCTTGTACTCCTCAAACCTGTCCCCCTGCAACAAGGTGGCACAGACAAGGTGGTCTGTGAAGGAGAAACACTCCCTATGTGTCCCAGGATGGTGTCACAGACCTATAGAGATACTTAAAAATATATATATGTTAATGCAAGGTAGTAGCCTGGAGTAGGCCACTAGTTGTCACTGTTGCAATGACTTTTCAAAAGAAAAATAGAGCCATTTGAGTTTTTTGTCCCATACAAGACACAGTAGTTTTTGGTGGGTAGTTTATGACTTCATATTTCATTTGATCATTTATTTTTATGTTGCCAATTTATTCTTTTCAGGATGCTGTTGTATAATATTAAAATTATGATTTTTGTAAGGATTTATACCAAACAAAAAATGTTTTCTTGAGTCTGTAGAATATATGTGGGCAGGAAATCTCTGCAGCACAACAATAATGTAAAATGATATTTTGACTGATTTCTATAACAAACTCACCTCTGCTGCAATCCTTTCACAGACTTCTGGACTATAATTTATTGCAATATTGGCAAAAGAGAAAGAGAGTTAATAATGAGAGAAAGCAAATCATGATCATATTACAGGAATACAGTTACCTGATCTTTTGTATTTCTTTTTTCTTTGGACCCTAGGAAGAGTAGCTGCTACATTGTTAGCAGCTAATGGGGATCCAAAATAAAGATATATATATATATATATATATGTCATTTTTTGGTCACGTTGTTTCACCAATAAAAAATTAATGCAAATAATCAGCACTGTCTTAAAGAGTAAAGAAAAGGCTGCATGGCGGCACAGTGGTTTACACCGTGGCCTCACAGCAAGAAGGGAGTATATATATGTTCTCGCCATATCTACGTGGGTTTTCTCCAGATGCTCCGGTTTCCCCCACCACTAAAAACATGTCTCCTTCCTCTCTACCGAGTTGATGTGTGGTGAGCGTCTGGTGTCGTAAGGCTGCCGTTCATCACCCAGGCTGGTGCTACACATGGTATGGTGATGGTAGAGAGTAGTCACCCCGCCCCGAAGCGCTTTGCGTGTCTATGATAACGCTATATAAATGTAATGAATTATTATTAAAGTAAAACAGCAAACACGCACATTTCCCAAAATGTCAGAATTTACCCATACAGATCCCACCCTTGTGCCCAGCTGTAAACTTCGCTCAGTGTGCGCCCTATTTCAAATTTCCTCAGCCTGCTTTTGTGATTAGCATATTGGGGCGATGGTTTGATTAGTTGTACTCTCACAAAATCATGTTCATCAAAATTATGTACTGTACATCCCCATTTCAAAATAAGATTTTAGGAAACCCTTATCATTTACCTTAAGAGCTGGATCAAGGTTTTTTTTCCTCCAAATATATGCAGCCAAAGACTAGGTCGACATGTATGAAGCGATCAAACGTCTTTATTCCTTTGCCTTGTTATCTAAAGCACTTAAATGATTTGGCGTTCAACCTCATATTCTTTCAGTCAAAAAGTCCACAAGCAGTGTAACGTCACCACATCGGATATACTGTATAGCCAGGGGTCAACACTGAGGATTGCTTGTTGAGTATAAAAGATCGAAGATTGCGTTTTTACACATGCAAATAAAACCAGGTGAGTGGTAGCAAACATACCACCCAATCAACATATACACATGCTTTATACTCTAGGATCTTTAACAGTTGTTAAAAAGACACCTTAACCATGAATAAGTAAGAAAATAAAAGTCGCACACAATCTACATACACTCAATATACGATATTGCACTTAGAACACAGTATATACAATACATTTTACAATGCAGCACATCGGTATGATAACCAACACAAAGGTAACATGAATAGACCATGAATAGACCCATCAGTCAAAATCAGTGTTGTGCTGGTGCCTCTCTGTCGAGAGTCAGGTTTGCCTCAATGCGTGTAATATCGAAATAATTTTTTTTCCAAAACCTTCTGGTCATGGTTTAAAATCATAAGTGGTGTTAGTAGATATGTGCATATGAATTCATGCTCTCACAACTGGAGCTCTTTTCTCAACAGTGACATGTGGCTACAATCACAAACCAGAACCTTCACTCAAGTGAATGGTCTTTAAGGATTTTGATTCTAAATTCTGTTTTATATACTGTATCACCTTGACATTGCTTTTATAAAGTAAGCACAGTACTTATGCTTTTGATTTATTTTGTTTCTGTCTACTTTGAATCAAGTGTATTTCACGAAATAAAATGACTGTTTATTTAAATAGACTCGTTTGGCGATAGCAATTTCAGGGATGTCTTACTCTTTAACAAAAAGGTTTATCTCTGTAGCGATCCTTTCCATAATGTTATCAGACACTAAGAATAATAATTGGAGCCTTTCAGTGGTAAAACAGCACTTATGTGGATGTAAATTGAATAACTTACATTGTATCTTGTTTCGCCGCTGCCGACTGCAGCGATCTTGTTTAATATTGGAACAATTTCAAAGATTGGTTTTCCCATCAGTCACTTACGCACAAAAAACTTAGGAAAAGGGTCCAGGTTGAAAAGAAACAAAATTACCCTTTAATCAGTCCCTCCAGGATTTTGCGATGTTGCGATCGCAACAATTCACACGAATTCAACCAATCACCGTGAATTTGGTGCGACTCGCAAATTTGACCATTCACCGCAACTTTTCCGCAAAATTAACCAATAACCGGAGGTTCCCGCGACTTCAACCAATCCCAGCAGTCCAGACTTTGCGTCAGTATATGACTCTGAGGCGTACTCTGAGAGCCACTGACCAAGCGGGAGTGAGAACGGATTGATGTAACACATATGCGTCGCCAAATTAATTTCCTTGTTTCTGATATGAAGACAAGACGTGTGTGACTCAAACATCTCACATTTACCAACAAAACGTACAGCAAAAGACCTTGCAAAACATTTATGACGGTCCTGCCAACCTGTATACATTTTAACATCAATGTTTTTCACTCTAAAGTCGCTGGAAGCTGCTCAGTTCCCCCCGCGACTGACACGTGCACACCAGAGATGTGTGGAAGTCCAAGTCGAGTTTCAAGTCTTTGAGCTTGAGTCCAAGTCAAGTCTCAAGTCTTTGAGGGGTTAGTTCAAGTCAAGTCTCAAGTCTTTTGCCAGGAGTCCAAGTCATGTCTCAAGTCTCTGGCCATCTGATCTGTCCCTAACACTGTATTGTTAAATCTTATGAATTCAAAGCATGTCCTGTAGCTACCATACATACAGTACAGTATCAAAATCAGCTGTAGGAAAACTGTATGGGGTCTACTGCAATGCAATCTGAAGAAACACACATTAGTTTCAATTTCATAACTGTATTTTTCAACATTTCGGTATCTGCACCAAAGAATACATATTTGTCTGTGTTACTAACTAGCTGTAAAGCCCAACTTCATCATGCATTACATTTTTCAGTGTTCAAAGTTTGAGGGAAACATTTGTATTGAAAGTTAATACACCAACCATGGTGCAAACATGTGAGAACTGATCCGTATTGCTATTTAACAACCTGGTGAAATATTAACCTAAGTCTGTCACATCATATGGATACAACTATAAAGATACAATTTGCCTGTTCACAGCATTAGCACAACACTTTGCGATGGTTAGCTTGTTACCTGCGACGATATATGCTAAATGTAACTTCTCTTTCACATTAGCAAGTGACTGACCTATCTGGGTGCGTTTTGAGATGCCTGACGAAGTTCGACGTTGTTGATCCGGCATCATTTATCTTGGTGCCACACACCTTGCATGTAGCTGTTTACTTACTGCCACTATTTACGAAGTTATTGAATGCAAAACTAATGACAAAAGGCACAACTCCGGGAGGACTTGGTGTCGCTATCGTCAATGCATTTTTTGATATGTGAGTGCGCGCACATAGGCATAGCGCATGTGTTACATTGCACATTATGGCAAAGGGCAGGGGACATGCAGCTCGTCATACGTTTCCCCAATGTATATGTGCCAATAAAAGAAAATAGAAGTACATGAATGAATTTAGATTTAAAAAGCAATAATTGCATGAAAACAGGTTGTTGACGAGTCTCGAAGCTCGAATCCGAGTCAAGTCTTTTGGGTCGAGTCGCAAGTCAAGTCTGAAGTCTCGAGTCCGAGTCTCAGACTCAAGTCCCCATCTCTGGCGCACACACACTAACACGGTGGATGCAGGAAAAAACGGAGATGAGACGTATTGGATGACCTAAATTGAGGACAGCTACACTCGTTATTGTAAGTGCAATGATAAGTTAAAGTCCAATAAGTACTTTATCAAACCATAACAATGTGTGCCCCAGGCCAGGATAGGAAATTAACTAACAATGTAAAGATCAACAAGCCACTGACACATATGTTCAAATTAGATTAATTCAATAAATTAGTTTTTGTCTTAAATCCACCAGCCATTTTCATATTATACCAACATCTGCAGCATCCTAAGCCTTTTTGGTAAGGTTACTAGGAAAACTAAGCCCAGAGTAATTTTATTCTCCCTGAAACAAGTTTCCTTTTTATTTTTAAAGAACCATACCAAAAGTATTTTGGTATAGTATATTTTTTTGCAATTTTCACTGTCTCTCGCAACTTCATTGCAACAAAAATACAAAAGACATTGCTTTTATTTTTACAAAAGCTCTCCCGCAAAATCCTGGAGGGACTGTTTAATGTAGTAAAGTAAGGGCGTGGAGGTTGGAGTGGTGGATGGGTGTGAAGCACATCTGACCTTCATGCAGAAGATGTGAGGTTTGTGACCCTAACCCCTAACCAACAGGTTACCCTTATCTTTACCATCTTCATCTCAATGGCTAATCCCACCCTGAATTATTATTCTGTTGACCACGGGTTCATTCTTATCTTAATCAGATTCTTCTTAAAACAGTTTTGCATCTTTGGATCTTGGACTCTCTTTCTGGCCCTCGACTACTGGTTTGCCCTAACCCCAACTGTCTCAGCTTGGACGCCCAACCAGATTTGCCTTAGAAACCTCACTGTCTCCTGGATTGTCCTTCTCTCATCTCTCTGCTCGACCATTCTTCTCAGTGGTTTAGGGCTCTTTCTGAATAGGGGGTCCACATGGTATGTGAGCATGTGCTAACCTGTGCTTTAGCCAGTGTAGTACTCAAGTTCGGTCTTGGTCTCGAGATGGCTATTGCACTGTTTGTGCATTGTCTGCTTTATGTGTTAATATCATTACTGTGATTGGATGTAAAACATCCTGCTTCAAATGCAACCAATAATTTGACTCATTTCTAATTTGAAATGTGTTACTGTTAACCCCCTCTACCTGCCCCGCTTAACACACACTCCCAAGAAAGTGAATGGAGACAGGAAATACCAAATAATTGGTAATAAAATCTGGCTACCTACATAAGGAGTTTATTTGTTTTCTGTGGGTGTTTTTATGGGAATGTTGATCTTTCAAATCAATATGAGGAGTGCCTATGGTTAGCATTTCCCACATTTTATCGTGTAATGCAGTGTAGGACTCGCACTGGTCTGGCCTTGGTCTTGACTCGGTCTCAACCCCTCAAAGTCTTGGTCTTGTTGGTCTCGATACACTCTGGTCTTGGTAGTGACTTGGTCTTAGTTTAGGTGGTCTTGACTGCAACACTGGCTTAAGCTCCCTATTCCAAACTAGCCTCGACTCTTTAACCTAACCCTGACGTAACCATGATCTTTCCTAAACTTCAATCAAGTATTTTAGTTGTCTATCCTTTAACCATAGGTCAACCATTGCTAATTACCATAACCACTATATTTTCCCAACCACAGCAATGTTGGAATTGTCACACAGGTAGAAGAAAAAAATCATTTCAAAAATGTTGGCACTGAACATAATCCAGGGTTTTGCTTAATTGTCCAGCATCAACATTACATCTGCTGCTAATATATTTAATTTGGATCATTTTCATGTCAAAGATGAACAAGAATTCAGTGTGTCTACCAAACTTTTAAACCTATCAGAATGGAAAAGCCTTTGAAAGAGCATCACAAGAAACTAAAACACATAGGACACTGGAACCAAAACTGAATAAATTCTCTTGGGGTAGGCAGCTCTTTAAAGCAAGGTGTCATACCATACCCATTTAATGGTAGGGGAAATCAGGGATAGATTAAAGGATAGTTTCGGTTTACTACAACTTTGGTCTTATTTTTGCAGTTTTGGTCATCATTTCCATCACTTGTAATATTATTGGATACTCACTTCTTATATTTACCTCAAAATAAAGTGGTTTAACAAGCTGTCTGACTTCTTGTGTAGCAATGTTGCTCTGTTGCCAGATCTCAGCAATTCGGAGAGTAGAAATTATGGTCAAAACTAAGAAAATTAGACCCAAGTTGTAAGTTAAATTTTGCTTTTATATTTTATATGAATAACTTCATAAAAACAATTTTTGAACAATTACACAAATAAATAAAGGAAAATGTGAAGAGTATGTGTATGTAAAAGTAGGACTACAAGATTTGTAGGCTTTTTATGTAGCTACTGATTCGATGAATCTCAATTAACATGACTGGCGGATGTATACCTGCAAACCAGTACCTCAGTCTAAGTCTTGTTTACAGGAGAGTAGTGGTACGCGTTCTACAATAAACATTGTTACATTTCTTTTTGGCTGCATTGCCAAAAAGGAATATAATGAATGAATGTCATTGTAAAGTAAATGTTCAGTTTTTGAAGGAAAGTCCAAAAACTCCATTTGATCCACATAGTGAACACTTGTCTTCATATTAGGAGTTTGGGTCCAAATTCAGAAGGTAAAGCCCCTTTATCCTTCCAGCCTTTTAAGGCTCTGTTCAGGTTCCTTTTAGGAAGTGAAATAATTGGACTGAAGCTTTTCCTGTTTAAATATGTGCATTTTGAAGCTTCCACTCATAGACGGTGTCCTTTCAGTATTTTACTCATTCGACTCATGTAGTCCATCTGTTTTTACAAAATGCAATGTGTGGTTATAACGGCTCGCTGCCACTAGGTGGAGTTGGGATCCTGTGAACAGGACCCACAGCATCTCTGCTTGTACATGTCCAGGTAGCACAGCTTCAGCCTCTTCACCACGCTGCAGTACTGAGTTGTGTCCTTGCATTCACCTGCATGGGAACAAAACAGTCCATGTAATCACTGAAGAAAATCAATGTAATTGTTGTCAATGTTTCACTTTAGAAGTCCCATAGTCTTTTAATAATTTCCTTGACACATTCTAATGTAACTTAACATGTTTCCTGGAATTGAATGTGTAATTTGGTATTAATTAAGAAGATACTTTGCCGATTTTTAACCAGCTTTGTATCATAACAACAACTTCCATCTATCTGGCCACCGCCCTCTCTGTGCTCATCACCCAGCGAAACAGCATCTGCTTTTTCTGGCTAGAAAGCTGTTACTATAGATGTATTATATACTATAGATGTATTATGTATTATATACTCAGTCCGAACTCAGATTAAACTGTAGCACTAGGCAGTACTGATCAAATATAAACTGGAAACAGAAATCAGAAACTGTTTGGCAGTAATAAGTGAGTTTATGAACAGGAAGTGGGCGCCAAACTGTTTATTGAATTGCAAAAAACGGAGGCTTAAAAAAACCAACTGATGAAATGGTAAAAATCCAGATTCTGTTACTGTATTTCCTATTTCTAATGAATTACTAGTGTAACTTTTGTCAGTGAATAGCAGGTCAGCCGAACATGCACAAATGTAAAAATGTGTCTTTTTGTGTAGTTGGAAGTAACAGGCAAGCATGCAGATACATAAAAATGGAAAAAAAAGTTTCCAAAAATAAACTAGTATTTACTTGGGTTTAAATGGATTTTCACTCAGTAAGATTTTAGCAGTTCTGAGAGAACTGTACACTATTTAACAGCTAAATCCATAAAAAAAAGTTTCTTGATTACAAAATCTCACATTTTAAAATCTCAAAATCTACAACTAAGGGGATATTAAACAGCTGAGTATTTGTGGTGACACACACACACACACACACACACACACACACACACACACACACACTGTGACTTACTCGCACAGTTGGTGGTGTTGCAGTGCTGCCAGGCGGAGGGCCGTTGGAGCCAGGCACAGTGCTGCTCAGCCAGAGTCCTGCCACTCCTGCGGTGAACACAGTCCACCCTGCGGGACTGAAAGCCACTCCCACAGACTACCGTGCACGCCCGCCACGCACCGGGACGCCACTGGACGTCACACAGGTTAGAGGAACAGTTGCGTACTGATGTAGGCCTGAAAGACAGCAGTATTAGTTTGGTTTCTAGTGCTACACATTCATTACTGTGGCCATAGGTGTAATTAAGGTGGGTGATGGGGGGGTTGTCTCCTTTTTCAAAAATGTTTTGGCCATTTTTTAAAAGTCTTTGGCACTTTTTTCAAAGTTTTTGTCTTTGTCTTTTCCTGACATTTGTCACCTTGTGACGCTTTTGTCTCTTTTTTCAAGTTTTAGTTTCGACAATTTTTCTGACGTTTTTGTCGTTTTAAAAAAAATACATGCATACATGTCCCGGGTCCTCCCTAGATAGTTGAAGATCTCATCATATCATCACACCCTCTGGAGGCTAACGGGTAAAGAAAAACCACCAAGCCACATCGGTTTTCTTTCCATGGTTATAATAAGAAATTACTGTAGCAAAACCATTAAGAGTTTAAAGCATATTGAACATATTTTTCGATAATCAGGGACACATATTGTTGCTTATTAAAGCAATCACTCTACATTTTGGGAAATAAATAATTTTCCCCCATGAATGAGATGAGAAAATCAATATCAATGTCATGTCTGTGTGTTAAACCCTTGTGTTGTCTTCCCTTCAACCTTGAAAAAAACATTTTTTTTCTGACATTTGTGACGTCTTTTTTTCACAATTTGTTTTTGCTTTTTCCAATGTTTTACATTTTTTAATTTTTCTTCTACACATTTTCAGCGCTTATTTCTACGTCCAATATTTTCTGATATAAAACAAAAATTTAAAACGGGCCAATGTGACCCGAAGGGTTAAGCAGAGCTGGAGTCAGGACAGGGTTAGCCTAGCTTAGCATAAAGACTGGAAGCAGGGGGAAATAGTTAGCCCGGATCTATAGAGACAGAGCGCCTCGCGTCATACTCTGAAAGCCATGTCCTATGTAGCTAGCTAAAAACATCAGATTTAAGCACATCAAAGGATTATTTTAGAACCGTTTGTCTACCAGAGAGGACAAGTTAGCTGTTAGCAAGCTAATGTTAGCTATGTGTTAGCAACTGGCAAAAAAATACTGCATAGCTTTCTGATTTATCCACATTCTACTATAACAGGGATCGTCAACGTTTTTTAAGCCAAGGACCCCTTAACTGAAAGAGAGACGGATCAGGGACCCCATACTACATATATTGTAGAAAAGTAGAAAGTTGCATATTAAACCTTAGTGACTACCTTACCTATAGGCCAGTAAGCCTATCATCAATGTTTTTTACGAATAGGCTGATTTATATTTGCTAATAATATGTTGCATTCATGTTCAGACTTTTTCAATTTAGAAAAATCTTTCAAAAATTGAATAAATTGGTAGCCCCCCTAACTCTGAGGACTCCCTAGGGATCCCAGACCCCCAGTTGAAGATCTCTACACTATAACACAAGTTGCATACTGTGTACAAAATGCTTATCATGGCCACTAGGTGGGGCGGCTGTGGCTCAGGTGGTAGAGCAGTCGCCTACCAATCAAAAGGTTGCTGGTTCTATAGCTGGCCCTACAGTCCCATCTTGAAGTGTCCTTGGGCACACTGAACCCCTGAGCAGGTGGCACTTTGTATGACTGCCTCGGCTACCAGTGTATGAATGTGTATGAATGTGTGTGTGAATGGTGATTGGTTCCTGTACTATATAAAAGCACTTTGAGTAGTCGTTAAGACTAGAAAGCACTATATAAATACAGCCCATTTACATTTACTAGTTGTGATGGTAATACAGTATAGTAATTTTCATTGTGTTATAATGTGTGTGTATACCTGTCCCTGAGATCACAGTCTGTGTATGAGGAGCCGTTGGCATGTTGGCAGATGACAGATCTCTTCTGTAGAGTGGTGGTGGGGCCTAAACACCTCCCTGAACACTGAAATCCAGGAACATGAAGTTGACACTTAACAATGCATTTGCTAAATTGTGTGACACGCACCCATGTTTAAAGCTATAGTGCATAGTTTCTGTCTCCCACATGAGGAATTCTGATTCTAATGACAACAAAACTGTTGAAGCATTCACATAATACAAGCCTTCAGTGATCGCGCACCACCCCCACCCCACCTCCACACAGTTGCTAGTAGCCAAGGAGGACACGGAGGATTAAAAAAACATGATGGACTCTTTAGAAGAGGTAATTATCTTCACTTGATTTTTTGTGTGCGAAAGTCGCTGGATGACACAATCTTCTGAACATAGCCATACTGAGAAATACAGAGAGAGTTGTATGGAGCTGATACAATTAGCTTTGTATCAACTCATTTGGCAATAGCTTGAATGTAACGGACGTTTATTATTATCAAAAAGTTACGCTAAAGCTTTAATTGTGTTTGAATGTACCTTTCCCCATGCACTGGTTACCCAGGTTGGACAGTTATTGGCAGTGCACTGCTCCGTGTCTGTGGGCCGGCTTGTCCTCTCACAGGCCGCTGCTGTCAGAGTCCTCACTGCACCTCTGGCATCCAGCTGCTGACAGGACAACTGCCTCTGTTTCCAGCCTCCTCCACACAACGTTGAGCACTTTGACCACTCTGATACCGACCATCTGGAATTATGACCAGACACAAGAAATACAGATACATAACTTTCAAAATGGGAGATAGCTCGGCCTGTGAATTGCTACATATATATATATATATATATATATATATATATATATATGGTGAGGACTCTACACCATGTCACATTGAATGCATGCCTCTAGTCTATTAATGATGGTGCTATATTTGCATGTATTATGATTCAGTGTTCTTGAAGCAAATTGTGTATAGATTACACTGACATGATTATTTCCTGTAATATGTTGCCCGGAGGCTGGCATTTTAAAAACCCCTGGAAGGTTTTTAGGCAATTCTCCTTTAAATTTCCCTTACAAATTATATATTGTATCTTTGTATATATATATATATATATATATATATATATAGATGTGTGTGTGTGTGTGTGTGTGTAAATTAAGAAACACAACGATAAATCAAATTCTTTTTTGAGATGTCTGATTTTCAATTGCATTTGTGAATACAGCTGGTCTAATACAAATAATCTTGGAATCCACTGGACTAGGGGCCTCCTCAGTCTTACATATGACTGCATTGCTTTTTTCAATAATGTATTTTTTTTAATTAAATTAAATTTTGTATTATTATTTCTTAGTCTCCCATATTCCCGTGCCAGGAGCTGGCTGTGTTTCAGAACTCATCTTATGATCTGCTGTCAGAATGACACCCTGACCCCTTTTTCCACCGGGTGCGTCTGCGCTGTGTTTGGGAAGCCTCCCAGAAGCGACTCTCCTCTCCGCTAAAGATACGCGCCAGGTAAATTTTCACGCGAGCAGCGGGGCGTTCAGACAGCCGGGCAGGAAGTAAAACAGTAAGACTATTCTGTCAATTTACCAGAAGACACCCCCCAATATCATATACATCTGCTTTACAACACCACAGACAACGAAAGATTCATCCTGGAGGTTGTAAAACATAATACGACATCACAGATCTTTTTTATAAAGACAACACCAGAAAAGAGAAGGCATGGAGTTTAACTGTAGGAGTGCCTGGAGTGGAAGGTAGATACCAGCTTAATAAATAAGTGATTGTTCTGTATAGTACTTAAATCAACAATAAACAATAAAATCTGTCGGGCAGGCAAAACACTCGCTTCTGAAACGCTCCCGGTGTGGTATGGTGCGTGGCGGAGGACGGAACAAAACTGCGGCAAAGCCGTAACGCAGCACAGCCCAGTGGAGAATCGGGTTGATATCTACAGGTGAGTGTACCTCGGGGGGCAGTCCTGTCTGTTGCAGGGGACTGGGGAAGTGATGGGTTTCGGTATGTGCTGACACATGGTGGGCTGAACATCCTTTCCATCCAGAGTGACACAGCGTATCCTCCGCAGCCAAGTGCCTCTGTTCCCACAGGAAGCACTGCATGTGGTCCAGTCTCCAAACCGCCAGCCAAACTCTGTGGACCCAAAGATACAACACCCACATCCGTAGGATCAAGGAAACAACAACAGAAAGAAGATTTCAGAACACTATAGGGAAACAAACAGCTTTTACCGCCATCCAAGGATTTGCCAATCTAAGTGTACATGAGAGTTCTGCACAGGTTCTCAAATTTTTATTTCAGATTTTGAATTGCCCACCTTACAGGTAAGAAACTGCCTGAGGCAAAGCGGAGACAGCTGGCAGAGGCACTGTATAACGCATAAAAGAAAACTAAAGACACTGATGCACTGAGTCAGGGTATATGCAGGAATCAAACATAGTGCCAAAAACAGTGGAAAAAGCATCAAACTAACGAAAAGATTGAATTGAACTTCTTTAGCAAGTTTTGTCTTTATGTTTTTTGATTGTTAATTATTTATTATCTGCTCATGCTTTTCCAATGTTTTAAACACAGATATGGTAATAATAATGGTCCAATTGCATATTTTATTTATTGAAAAACATCACATTTTTTTAAGGAAAGACCCCTAAACCCCCGCCAAATATGCGCACCCAAGTCTTCCACAAACCTAGGGAAAAAACTGGTTTTATATAAACTACCCTCATGCATGCAGATCAGCCTAACACTCACCTTCAGTGTGAACGTGTATCCAGGCAGACAGCATGGGTCGGGTGCTGTTGATCAGGGTCTGGCATTGGTACCGCCCAGAGAACTTTACCTGGAGAGTGTTGACTTCAAGCACACGGCCTCCCACCAACATCCTGTACTGCAGACCCAAATCCTGACCCTGACTCTGGGTCTGGGTTGGACCTGAAACTTCCTTCAGGAACTGGTTGTTGTAGTCCCACCGCACGGGAACTTTGTGGTCAGGAACGACTGGACAGCCTGGCCAAATACAGAAGCAGACTGAATGTAAACATTAAACATGTTAATGGACTGATGGAAATACTTCAAGAGGAACTCTGTTTACAGGTGTTAGGGAGTACTACTGCATGGACGTGTACACCGTTTTGAGATTACATTGTGGGTAATAGAGGCACCAGGTTATAACAGAGAAGAACTTGTGGAATAAAAAAGACAACATCTCTGGTTCTGCTGCATCCATTTTAATTGTGGTTTGGTTTAAAACACCAGTCCCATGGCTTCAGTAGTACTCCAGGGACATGGTGAAAGTCTTCGGTTTTCTTCCGGCACAATAACTCCACTCCCCCACTTGAAAGCCCTTTGTGATCTGAGCAGTAGTCAATGTAGTGAATAGAGTACAGTTATAAATACGAGGAATACATACGAATTGCAGTTCATTACTTTTGGTAGCTATATGTACCGTACGAATGGTTGATGAGAACAGCCTGAGTGGTACTGCAGATAATTGTGTTTTAATGTCCCCGGGGTTTTAAAACATTTGTCTCTGAGATTTTCTGTCACCACATGGTAAAGTAAAACGGAGGTGAATGTGGTTTAGTTTGTCTGCTACTGTTTGTACATGAGGACGTGCAGGCTGTGTTGGTATGTGTGCTTGTGTGAGTACCTATACGTAGAATGTGGCCAGGCTTGATAAAGACACTGGTTCCCCGGTGGGACGCCATCAGGACCCTTCTCCTGTTCAGCTCTTGTGAGACTGGGACAAGCCTGCTTCCTCCAGCAGGGTATGGACCTGTACACACACACACACACACACACACACACACACACACACACACACACACAACCACGATCAATATGAACAGTTTTTCCTTATTTGCGGTATTTGATGAAAAGTGTTGTACACTTTGTGTGTGAACCCACCGTAGAGCTGCAGGACAGTAGAAGCAGTGGACCTTCCTATGGCGTTGGTGGCGGTGCAGGAGTAGGTGCCTTGGTGGTGCAGAGAAACATTTGTGATCCACAGTGATCCAGAGGGCAGGGAAACAGCACCGGCATCTAATACTCCATCCTTTCTGTTCCACGTCACTGTGGGCTGAGGAACGCCTGACACACAGACAACACAGGGGCACCAGGAAAAAGTTTGATTACAGGCCCATAGTACAGTGTAATTATTTAGTATAGGGTATCAATAAATACTAACTGGATACCGATAGAGAGACATGTATGTAAGTACAAGTTGTTGCTATTATAGTTTTACTCTTCAATGTGTGCACAATTAAAGTCAATATATCACATTTTAAAAGTCCCACACACAATCTGACTTATTTTTTATTCCAAAAAAACATATAGGTTAAGCCTGTTGGTCCCCTGTATGTACCCTGTAATTATTTGTACTGTTATTTATTTCTAGCTCCCCTCCTAAATGCAAATGTGTTACCCTCTGCAAAGACAGATGATACTGTATTTATCTCCTGGAGCAGTACACCAGGGGGCAACCAGTAGAGCTTGGCATACCAATCAAGATGGTTTGAGAGAACCTCCAGAATAAAATGATCCTGAGGTCAAAAAGGATGTTGTTTATGCCAAAAAAGAAACTGACTAAGTGATTCAGTTGATCAATTCTACCTCATCCTGGAATCATCTAATGAATGTTTTTATCCATTACATTCTGGTGGTCGCAGAGAGTTGAAAATGTTTAACTTTGGGTAAAACGCTGCGTTCGTCACTGACACTTTTTACCCAGCCTTCCAATCACAGTGAAGGGCGGGACAAATGACACAAAGACCAACTGTCACATCCTCACGCCACCAAAGCACTCTAGCACTACCAGCTGGGTGTTTCCAGAAGAGCTCCTGGTATTTTTAGCTGGGAGAAATGCTTTGATGGATAGGTGGCCTTATGTAAGTAACACCAGGCTATTGTCTGACCAAAGAGAATTTGGTCGTACAAGAACATATCGACCAACTGATCTGGAGACGTCAGCCCTAATTGTGACCTACCGGTGACGGGGCAGTCCAGCGTAAGATTGGCCCCCGGGCGAACACTGAGTCGTCCCCCCACCTTGGTCCTCAAGCTGTGGCCCAACACAAAGCCATGGTCGGAAACATTCCTCCATGAAACCGCGATGGATGGAGGCGCTGAAGTTTCACACACAGAGAAAGACTCAGTCAGTCATGCCGTAATGAATTTGAAAATGTTAGATCTATCTATCTATCTATCTATCTTAGCATTGTCATTGTGAGCATGTTTCCATGCTGACATTCACATTTGGTTCCAAGCACCGCTGTGCCTACAGCCTCACAAAGACTTTAGGTGGGAGTTCACACTTAAAGCTTTAGTGCATAACTTTTTGATATTAATAAACGTCTGTTACATTCAAGCCAAAATTAGTTGCTATAAAGCTAATTAAGACTATCAGCTCCACAGAACTATCTCTGTATGCCCTCTATACATATTCTCATAGTAAAGCCGGAAGGCTCATTGTGAAAGTGGGGGCTGTATGTGATATTCATTGCATAAAGTTGTGCTATACAAATAAACTTAATTTTAGGTCCATGTGATTTATTTTAAACATATAAAAAATGTACTGCAGTGACACATTATGGAAGATATGTATAATAATGACACGTGAGACCAACGTATCTAAAGGTAAGGACACACCTGCCACCAACAGCTGAGATGTCTCGGAGTCTGAGCCGTGTGTGTTGGCAGCTGTGCACTTGTACTGGCCTCTGTCAAACGCTCGGGGCTGAAGGATGTGGAGTCCTTCGGAGATATCCCAGGATACCCTGCAGACACACAGGGGAAAAAATGTTTTTATTTTCTTGGCACATAGAGTAGGACAAAAAAAATAATAGCTTGCAGTACAGAAACAGAGGAAGTGGCTTGGTTAAGGGACTCTCACACACATCTTGTACACACCAAAAGTGATGGAAGTATTTGTGTTCAAACGATGCCTACTTTTGCATCTCTGCAGATCTGGCCAATCACTATGTGAAGTGGGCAGAATTGTCAGACAATCACAAAAAAAGTCAGAATCAATCTTACCATAAATAATTGGCATTGATTGCACCACGTCTGTGACAGTGATATCAGTATAATCATGACCAAAAGGCTAAGAGAGTTCTTTCTCTGTCTGGTCAAGGCTGGATTAACAACTGAGCAAAGCAGTCAACTCAGAAGCCCCATGGCCCCAAAGGTCTTAGGGTCACTGTGCATCAGTAGATGTTTTGAATAACTAGGCCTAAGTAAGCACAATATTAAGTAAGTTGATCCTGCTTTGTTACCGAATGATGTGGCCCTGTCTGGTACAGGGGCCCTGTTTCAAAATTTAGTTTTAATACTTGAATTATTACAGTCGTTGTTGTGTTCCCACTGCATATTTCTAAACTGTGGAAGACCCGGAAACGCTGACCAATCAGAGCAGACTAGGCTTTTTTCAGGAGGGGAGCTTAAAGAGGCAGGTGCTAAAACAAGTGTTTCAGACAGACAGTAACATTAAATAGATGTAAACATGTTCTAGTAATATCCCAAAAATACAAGTATAAACCTGAAAATGAGCATGAAATGCCCCCTTTAATTAAAATTTCTCTGCAACCACAGCAGTAGGACAAAATATTCCTGCAGTGAAAATATATTTGTATATATTGTATGTATTATGAGTGTTTCTCTTTCCACGGACTACTCGTTTAGCTGTGGTTTAATTTGTGTTGACATAGAACTATTACAAACGAACCAAGAGCAGTAGACAAGTAATGGACAGGTATAGGCGTAATTTAAAGGGGAAATGGCGGGGGTTACAGCCCCCCAATAATCAAAACTGGCCAGTGCAACCCACCCCAAAAACCTATTATAATTTCCTTTACATAAATCAATAAAGACATGTGCAGAATAACTTGATGCAGAAAAGGCACAAATTGTTGCAGAAAGATTCGCCAGAATGCAGAAAATGAAGTATTTGATGTTCAAAATTTCAATTTTGCTCAAAAGTGGAGATCTCAACCCCCCCAAGGTTGAACCCAAAGTTACGCCCTTGGGAAACTCATTCATTGGACAGTTTTGGTGATGTCAGCGTGCATAATCAGCACTACATGGATGCACTTAGAAAAAGCCAATTCCAGTGACTGACAGCAAGTCATGCTTCACTTTGAACATTGGTAAAAAAAGATACATCTTGTGTATTTACACAAAAATATGTTGAACGATAGTATACATGTTGAGTATATAGTGCAGAGGATGCGATTTCGGATGCAACCTAAGTATTTTGACTGGTATGTCAGCAGTACTCCAGTGTGTTACCTGTCATTGTGCTGCAACAGAGCTCCATCTTTGGTCCAGCTGATTTTGGGAGGCGGGAAGCCCCGTGCAGGACAGAGTATGGTCAGTGATCGGGTAGTGTTGGTCAGGAGGGCGCTGTGTCCAATGCTGATGTTGATGTTCTTCTGAAGACTCAGTTGAAGGCTCTGCTGCTGTCTGATGATCACTGCTCTACTCCCAACCGTCTCCAATGAAGAGCGCTCAGACAAGTTGGCCAATCTGTCTGTGGGACCAATCAGATACAAACACAACATAAGGAACAAAAAGTTCTATCCCTAGAAATGAGACCAAGATCAATATGCTGATCTGCCAATACCATGGACAGATATCGTCCTTTTATTAAAAGGTATCCTATTAAATCAGGGGTGTCAAACTCAATGTTACTAAGGACCAAACTGGAAAAAGAGAATCACATCAAGGGCCATACATGTACATATTATTGACTGCTTTTATTTAATCGAAAAAGTAAATATATCTTTGACTGTATTATTGCATGCCTCATATAGCCTTGATTGTAAGGAGAAACATGTGGTCAACATATTTACAATATATATGTGCATCTCAACAAGTCCTCCAAACCATACGGCAATATAAGCTGTTTATTCCTCTCCTCTAGTACAAACCAAGGGAGCGTTTTCTGTCCAAAACCGTTTCACAACATTCGTTGTATTGGTTGCAGTTTGGTTCAGTTTTAGAAATGGTCGAATACCATTTTTTGCTTACCGATTCCGATACCTGAACTTGCGTTGCAGCCGATGCCGACTACCGATCCGATACCATTGTGTCATATATTTTATTATGTTTTAACAGCTGTATACTACTATCACTGTATGGATGTGTTGTGATTGCTATCTTTGTATGGTCTGGCTCAGGTTAAACTCTTTGTAAAATATGAACAAACACAAACAATAAACACCGCAAAACTACTTGGTTATGTTTAGAATGTTAAGGGTCTTCTTTTCATGTGTTGAATGCTTATATGAATTTATATTTGTGTACTGTTATAATTGTTATTATAAATCACTTATGGACAACTTTTATCTAAAAAAGTAAAGTAAGATTCATAAAAGGCCATACTATAAGTCCTTCTTACAAGCAAATCATGAAGCAGTAATTTAACACCTTAAACTTTTGGAAGTTTTTCCTCGCCACTGTTGCACTAAATGCTTGCTCTTCGGGGAATTGTTGGGTCTTTGTAAATTATAGAGTGTGGTCTAGACCTACTTTATCCGTATGTAAAGTGTCTTGAGATAACTCTTGTTATGACTTGATACTATAAATAAAATTGAATTGAATTGAATTAAAGCAAATCAAAATATGCAATTAATGACATAAACATTCATCACTGTATACATTATGAGGTGGTGGAAGAACAAAGAAGTTTGTCTAACAGAGAATAAGAAGAGCATCTCAAGGTATTTTACTAGGGCTGGGTTCAAATAATCGATGATCCAATTACAATCTTTGTTTGAGTGATCTGATATCGATAAATAAAATCCTGAAATCAATCTTTGAATATACAGTATGCCTTTTCAACAGCGATGTAGTGAACTAACCTAGTGCATTATAAAAATATTTGTTTCTTGTTTATGCAACTGACAGCACAAGTTCTCTGAGAATCTCTTTTATATCCAAGTTAAATTGGTATTGTAACTAAAATTTCCCTAACCTAATTGATATTGAAATGTAATTGAATCAGTGCCCTGTGAAACGGAATCTAATCCATTCGGAAAATCATTGGCGATACCCAGCCCTACATTAAACAACAGCTTCAATGGTAAACACACGCTGCTGCACAGCATGTGGCTCAAGTGGTAGAGCGGTCGCCTACCATTCGGAAGGTCCATGTCGAAGTGTCCTTGGGCATCACTGAACCCTGAATTGCTCCCGATGCTGCGCCATCGGTGTGTGAATGTTTATCTGATGAGAAGGTGGCACCTTGTATGGCAGCCTCGGCTACCACTGTATGAATGTGTGTGAATGGGGATTGGTTCCTGTACTGTGTAAAAGCGATTTGAGTAGTCATTAAGACTAGAAAAGCGCTATATAAATACAGTCCATTTACATTTACTTGGCAGCTGCAGTTCTAGTTACCTTTGGCCTTTCCTGGTCCCTGCGGAGTCCTGGCCCAGAGCTGGGCAGCAGACATGTGGCTCAGCAGTGAGGAGATGAGTTCTGAGGCCTGCTCCTGTTGGATCTCCCCTCTGTCAGCCTGCAGGGTGATATTAAATAGCCTCTCCTCCAGTCGTGGCTGCAGCCAGGCCTCCTCCTGGACACCAGGGGGCTGCAGAGACACACTGACCCCCGGCCGGAACAGCATCAGGCTTGAGTTGTGCGTTTGGCAGCTAGGGAGCATTTCCTCCCAGCTGGGACCGGGACTGGCAGTGAACTCTCTGCCAGTTAAACTTCTGTCACCACCTATCAGCTGCAGGGTGAAGATGTCTGAGGCCGGTCCAGCCACACACTTGTACACCCCAATGTCCTCTGCAGCCAGAAAGTGGATCTTCAGAGAGCCGGATTTGGTGACGCCCAGGCGTCTGGAGCTGGGCAGGGGGCTGCCGTCTTTGAGCCAGCGAATGTAGGCTTTGGGGAACCTTCTGACTGGGCATTTGATGACCAGCGAGGTGTTGGGTAGGAGGTAGGCGTGGCCGCCAACGGTCAGGTGGAGGCGCTTCTCCTTGCGGGTCTGGATGTAGATGCGGTGCATACCCATGAGCAGTGGACACCGTTTAACTCCGGCCTCATAGCCTTTAGCCTTCGGTGGACGTCTCACCGTCTGTCTGACTTGGTTCTTCACCAGAACCTTCAGGGTCTCTTTGGGTCTCATCTCTTTCTTGTGCTCTGTCGGAGTAAATAAAGAAAGTGAGAGGCTGTTTTTTTTTTTTTTTTTTAATGCAGACAATTCTTCAAGTTGATGCATAAATCTGAATTATTTTTTTAATGAGTCAGAAGAAAGTCCAGTAGAAAAGAAAAATAATTCAACTGTTTCAACAAAAAATGAGTGACTGAGCTTCCATGAAATTTTGAAATCTTAATCGGTACTGATACCACCAAAAGTACATGATACTCAAAACCAAAGTCAATTCCACAGTGCATAAAAAAATTAAATAAAGAACAATAATACTTAACATTTGAACATTATAAAAAAACACATCAATAGTGGATTTCCTGATACTAAAAATATACTGTAAAAAAACAATAACTAAATCCCATGTCCTCCACAAAAGTAAGTAGTCTACAGTTTCTTCCATTTTGTCCAGTTATGAACAACATGGATCAAAGATGTATGTGTAGTGATGTGATATACGATTGAGAGTCTGCACAGCGAGTTTGTTTTGAAAATTGACTGGATGCTCTAGCCCTTCCACTCCCTGTTCGCCCCACTTCGTCAAAAATACACCCAGCACGTAATTTTAGCGGAGCTTAGTGGAAAGTGCAGGCGTGCCTGGTGGAGTCTAGTAGTTAGAAAGCAGGAAACCCTTTTGGCCACAGTGTTCGCTGTAAAAAAGTGACATTACAGGGTTTTCCCCAGAAAAGTTGTTTAGCCCGGTGGCAAGTGTCTTTTTTTCGACAAGGGCCAGTCACAGACTGATAGCAGCACTAACGTAGAGCCCAATAGTTTCTGTGATAACAGAATCATGGACGGAATCACAAAATTGAGAATTTAAAAGAGCTATAAGGCAGATTCCATAGGGTGCCACATTAAGCCAGTGCTAAAAGCGAACTAATATGACTATGTCTAAGTTTCCAACTCAGCTGTCCCACTGTAACTGTAGTTTACGTCTTTAAAATGCATATAAAATTAATTCCCAGTGGGTGACACTTTATCTTTTTTTAAACTCGAGAAAATAAAGTTCACTCTCAGAGGCTCCTCTGATAAATTGAAGGCCTCTGATCCAATAATAATAATTAATCAGCCTTTCCCGGGGGAGATGTCGCTGTAGCGGCCTATGTTGCAGAGGTAGCCTATTTGGTGTGTGTATGTATAGGTGGGCCGCTTACGTCGCTATACTTCACTGTCTGCCCGCCATACAAACCCATACGAACGAACGGATATATTACAGGTGCATCCGAGCTACTGCCCCTGTTACTCTTGCTGGCTAATGAATCCCGGTAATCTGGCACTGTGTCCTGGGTATGAACAACCGCTAACTTTGGAAAACATGAGACAGTCCTATTTCTGTATTTATTTTAGTATTGTGCTACTTTTGTGTGTTGTTGTAAAAAAAAAGGGGGGCTGGTGGGGAGCAACTTAGGGCTGGTGGGGGGCAACTTAGGCCTGGTGGGCCACCAGGCTAGCAATACACTGGGGGAAACCCTGCATTAAATTAAAATGATTATGGGTCAAGTGACCTGCAAGCGCTATGTTCGGAAGACTCAAGGGCTCTCACCCAATTGTACTTGTAATTTGACTTCCAAGACTGCAGTATTTATTCAACTCAGACAAATGCCTCACACTATATCAACCTCTGACATTCTCATATACCTAATGGATTTGGGGACAGTCCATGGGAGACCCCGGGGTTGGTGTTTTTCTGCGACATTTGCAAATAAAGATTTGGTTCCTGATGATTATGAGATTTTACAGTAAAGACATGGTAAAACAGAACCTCTTTCAGGGCTCTTTCCCAGAACCTCTGGGCACAAACATGCAATCAATAATCTGACCTATGGTCAGGTGGTATACATCTTATGTCAACGAGGAGGCCTTATATATTTATAAACAACTGTACTATGTTTAACATTGAGTAGGAAAGCTAAGTGAATTCCACAGAGCCTGAAGAGGGACGTGGGCCAAGCAGAGTGACACCTTTATTTGCGCACTGTCACACATGTCAGCTGAACACATTACACAGAATAAGTCGTGACAAATAGAAGCAGTTTGGGTCAGTGTGAGTAATGAGGATTGTAAACCATACTGATTGATGGTCATACTTAGACTATGAGAAAATGCAAACACTTCCCTCGTCTTCTCTCTTTGGAACTCCTGGGCGAAAGGGCAACAGGCAAATAGATTTGACATCATTAACTCAGATAAAATATTGGGAGATTAGGTCTGGGCCAGATAACTTGCTTAGTTTAAACATGGTCAGAAAAATGGGAGAGCAGGTCAAGGCCATAGTGATTATTACTGGATGGATGAGCCTGCTGACCAATGGCTTTGGTATCCATCAGTATGTTAGTGAAGTGGACACACTGCAGTCTTGTGTTTTTCTCTTTTACCTCAAACATTGTGTTTATATAAGGTTAAGGAGGTTAAAACTATAGTGGGCAACTACTTTATAATTATGAACATCCGTTACATTCAAGCCATTGCCAAATTAGTTAATAAAAAGCTAATTGGGCCTATCAGCTCCACAAAAGTCACTCTGTATTTCTCAGTATGGCTATGTTTAGAAAATGGTGCTGTATGGCGACATTCGCGAGAAGCAGCTCGAGTGAAGTGTTTTACGTCACCACTGAGAAAGGAAACAGCAGCGTTCAGCTTTGGAGACGAAGAGGACATAAAAAATACAAGATAATTACTCTTTACTCATTACTTCTTCTGAAGAGTCCATTGTGTTTTTTTAATCCTCCGTGTCCTCCTTGGCTAATAGCAACTGTGTGGAGGAGGGGTGGGGGTGGTGCACGATCACGGATGGCTCGTATCATGTGGATGCTCCGACAGTGTTGTTGTTATTACTTAGAATTCCTCATGGGGGAGACAGAAACTACGCACTATAGCTTTAAGCAGATTTTGGTCATTGTGCACGCTGGTCTTGGCACCACTACTATCATTCAGTTCAGTCTAGAGTTGCCAGGTTTTTATGACAAAACCAGCCCAACGGCCAATAAAACCACCCCAACACCATATTCCCCTGCCAAAACATATTACGCTAACCCTTACACTGATTTTAAAGTCCAACAGCATTAATATAATTGCCAAATGTATTGTAATATCTACAAAGTAACACCATGAATGTTAAGTGTAGCAGCATTAAAAGCAGTTTTCCCTAAAATGATTTCACCTTGGTCCTAAATTTGCCTTGTGTAATTAGATACAGTACATTATCATAAATAAATAAATCTCTGTGAACATGTAGACCAATTCACTGATGCACAAACTAACCTGTTTTGTTGTAAACTAATTTCCCTAAGGGGACAATAAAGTATATCGTATTGTAATATGAGGTTACAGCAGTCTGAGTTAGCCAAATCTGGTGGATATCTTCATCTTGGCAGTCGCATGTTTAAACTTTTGAACACTAATACTTAAAATGTATTGGTGATTGGTGGGATGTCTACATTTTACTGTGTTTCCTATGGGTGTGTTTTTATATAAGCCATTACAGGTTTCTACTACCCTCACATGTATTTTATAGGATTTTATTCCCAGCAACTTCCAGGACATATCCCTCCCTCAAGTAACAAAATACTGTGTGGAAATACAAAAAAGAAGAAAAAAAGCCTTTTTCATGACTAAATAGAGTAAAAGCCTCCTTGAACCCCATTCAGACGGGAGTTATTTATCAGTAATGTAGGGTCCTACTCATTAACAAAAAGGTCTATCTCTTTAGGGATTCTTTTCATATTGTTGTAAAACACTTAAAATAATAATCTGAGTCTGTTAGTGGCAAAAATAGCAAACTGACGTTGGTTGCACAAATGCCCCGAGTGGTTACATTGCATCCTGTATCACAGCTGCAGCAGTCAATACTGGACTCATTTCAAAAAATGATGTTCCCATTAGTCACTTAGACACACAAAAACATGGAAAATAGGAATTAACAAAAGCCTCCTTAAACCCCATTCAGACGGGGGTTATTTATCAGTGGGGGGTTTTAAAGTTAGGTGCAGTTTGAGTTTTGTGTGACAATTGAAACGAGTAGAAAAGGTTTCTGCTGACTTCGTAGATGTCAACATGCAGTCGTATTTGAGGAATCCAGATGACAAATGAAAAAGGAAAAAATCTATGAGAGAAGACGTCGCAGGCTCATTAAGTTGTTCTAATGTCAGCTACAGGTAATTCTTCTGCGTTGGCTAGTTTGCCTTTGAATGTCTCAGTTTATGTGCAGTAGACTACATGTATTTACCAATAGCTCCTCACAGACACCAGTCCCCCTTATACTGTATATATAAATAGTTAATAATTCAAAAGTACAAAATATTATCATCAATTGTATCAAATTTGCGATAAGGTCCGGGATACATGATAACCTATGTCGGATTGCAGGGAGCCAGGTTCCATTCAGCCCAAGATGATTTGTTCTGAGAGATGGGTCAATCTTAAACGGGGTGGGTAAGCACATAAGAAGCTGGGTCCAGACTAGTTTAATGATAGCCAGACAGATTCTTTTAAGGAGGATGGAAGAATGAAGGGGTGCTGTCAATCCAGGAGTGAGATGTGAGATGGGTGGCAGACAAAATGCCATATAAACGGTTTGCCAGACTGGATGTCTACACTAGAAAATGGGGAAAGTATCTGAACTTTCTGGAGGGCTGCTAAGAAGCTTTGTGCTGTGGAAAGACGTGTATGATGGGCTTATGGTGTTGTCAAACATACACGTATGTTTATTTGGTTTATAGTTTTTATGATTTAAATAGGGCTGTCAAAATAACGCACTAATTTAGATTAATTAATCTGAGAAAAAAAAATAACGCGTTAAAAAAAATAACGCAGATTAATCCATTCCTTAATTGACCTTTGACCCGGAGCCGTTCTAGCCACCATTAGACTGTAAAATGAAGGAGGGAGACGAGAATGCGCTGCCTGGATCATTGATTGGAACATTTACTTATAAAAATGTTCTTCCTGAATAGGGTTGGGTACCGAAATCCAGTGCTAATACGCCACTGGTGCCTTAACGACCTGTATCTACCGGACCAAATAGCAACTTGGATTTCGGTGCCTCATTTCGGTGCCACTGATATGTCTGCGCTTCAGGCAACAGAAACAACGCTGCATGTGACGCTAGTTAACACTATACTCGACAGCAGCTAACGTTAGCCTACCGCTAAAAAGTTAAAATGCTGACAGCTAACGCTAAACGGTGTAGTGTGACTGTATTTCACTGTAGAGGATTCCAACACTGGGATGTAACAGTCTGCAGCTGCCGTTGTCGGAAAAACACAGACGGTGCGTTCATTGAAACTGGTAACCTACAGCCTCGTGGTGCATTCAAAGTTATTGTTAAATGCCCTTTTCCCATCTGCTGGTTGTTTTTGTCGTTCAACAGCAATTTACTAGTGAAATAAGTAATTGTTATAGTTATTACATTGTTATTAAATCATTTAATTTTGACCATATGGCCTTAGCAATAAACAAGCTGAAAATAATAATAAAAAGAGTTGTTTTAACTTTAATGTCACTAATGCTGATTATTCATTGATTCATTTGAATTGAATTATTTAAAATACTTTCACAGCAACAATTATGTATGCTATTAATTTAGATTAATTAATCACAGAGTATGTAATTAATTAGATTACATTTTTTAATTGATGGACAGCCCTAGTTTTAAATATTGTGGTTACTGTGTTATCTTTACTTGATTTTTGTCTGGGTGGGGAGGTGATGACGAGGGGTTGTTGATGTTGCAAATTGTATGTTTTGTGTGTCATGTTTAACTAAAACTAAAATTGTTAATCATAAAAAAATTATATCAAATTACATAATTACTTTTTCTCATGGATGATTGTTGTCTGTTACTGAAATCCCATGATGCAGCTAATAAACATACAGATGGGTGATAAATGAGAAATGTACGTGGAGAATGAATGAATGAAAATTATTAAATACAGACGCTTCCCTACAGGGCACAGGGGCCCACTGAATGGGTTGATGAGAATGAAAAATGATGGCCTTCCCAGTCATGTTCTCATTCTGTTTACACCAAATTCTGACTCTACCATCTGAATGTCTCAACAGAAATCGAGACTCATTAGACCAGGCAACATTTTCCAGTCTTCAACTGTCCAATTTTGGTGAGCTGGTGTAAATTGTAGCCTCATTTCCCTATTTTTAGTGGAGATGAGTGGTACCTGGTGGGGTCTTCGGCTGGTGTAGCCCAACCGCCTCAAGGTTGTGCATGTTGTGGCTTCACAAATGCTTTGCTGCTTACCTCGGTTGTAACGAGTGGTTATTTGAGTCAAAGTTGATCTTCTATCAGCTTGAATCAGTCGGCCCATTCTCCTCTGACCTCTTGCATCAACAAGGCATTTTCGCCCCCCAGGACTGCAGCATACTGGATGTTTTTACTTTTTCAGACCATTCTTTGTAAACCCTAGAAATGGTTGTGGGTGAAAATCCCAGTAACTGAGCAGATTGTGAAATACTCAGACCAGCTCGTCTGGCACCAACAACCATGCCACGCTCAAAGTTGCTTAGATCACCTTTCTTTCCCATTCTGACATTAAGTTTGGAGTTCAGGAGATTGTCTAGACCAGGACCACACCCCTAAATGCATTGAAGCAGCTGCCGTGTGATTGGTTGATTAGAAAATGTGAACTTTAACAGGTGTTCCTAATAATCCTTTAGGTGAGTGTATATTCTTAAGCAATGTGTTAGACAGCACTGCACACCACCATTGAAAGCCAAATGAGGGGATATATTTTGGAAGAATGATCATCTCTCCAGAATCTGCTTTTTTATTTTATTTTTAAAGATTTTTTTTTTGGCATTTTTAGGCCTTTATTTCTGACAGGACAGCTTTAGACATGAAAGGGGAGAGAGAGGGGGAACGACATGCAGCAAAGGACCGCAGGTCGGAACCGAACCAGTGGCTGCTGCGTCGAGGACTGAGCCTCTATATGGGTGCGCGCTCTACCAGGTGAGCTACCCAGGCGCTCGTGCTGGACCTTTCTCAGACTCTTTGGGCCCTATCTTGCACCCGGCACCCTCTCCCCCACCCCCCTCTGAGCCCACGTCAGAAATGTGTGTGCAGAGGGGGTTTCCAAAGATATTTGGCCATCTGACAAGCACTTCTGATGAAGCTTAATAGCATTTTAACTCTCCCAATGACCGAGCCCTGAACTTATTCCCAATTAACAAATAGTAGTTGTAGAGAGAGAGAGCAGGGAGTGGCAGCTGCAGAGAACATTTTATGAAAAACATTTAGACTTGGACTCTTAGGAGTCACCAGGGCATTGGAAGGCATTCAATCGTGTGTTTTCCCAGCTAAGGTGAGTAAGAGGGACTCACAGAATTACAGAACCTGTTTAAACAGTGTCTCTCTGTATGTTGGAACAACGCTGTGTGCATTTTTTTCTCCACATGCACTCAATGAATATGAATGTGCAGATAGAGGAATTGCGTTCCCTCCTGTACTGTCAGGGTTTCTGCAGGTTTTGCCAAGTCAAATTTAGCACTTTTCAAGAACTTTTATAAATGAAATTCAAGACCTATATCACAACAACAAAAAAACAAAACAAAGGAAATGCAGAGTCACAAAAGTTCTTGCAAAGTAAATACATTTTTTTCAAATTGAACATATTACTGAACACAGGTTAGATGTATTGTTGAACTACAGAAAAAAACATACAAACATGTTATATCTGAGGTACAATTGCAAAGAGACTTGCACCAATCACACAAAAACTGAATGGCTGCAATATAAGTTGCATGTTGGTCTCATTTGTAGTCGTAATACAGCGAAATTCTATTTGGACGAGCGAAAAACACCACAAAACGTTCTAAAGCGATGCGAGAGCAATTCAATGACAGTAGAGGTAGCGTTACATGGACGTAGGAAAATGAAGACATGTTTAAAATGATTTAAGACCTAGAACAAAATACAGTGAATTTAAGACTTTTTAAGGCCTAATATTTTGATTTTGAAATCTAAGACTTTTTATTTTAGACCTTTTAAGACCGGAAACCCTGACTGTGGACATAGCTTTTATATGAACTGATCAACCCTGAACAGATGTTGAACTCGGTGGATGATTTTTTTTTTGGTGCCATTTTAGGCCTTTATTTGTGACAGGACAGCTTAAACATGAAAGGGGAGTGACAGGGGGAATGACATGCAGACATGCTGCGTCGAGGACTGAGCCTCTGTATATGGGCACGCGCACTACCAGGTGAGCTACCCAGGCGCCCTCGATGGATGATTTTCAGATGTCCTGAAAATATAGTTTTAGTATAATTTATGGTCATGTATAGTCTGGCTATCACCAGACCAAGCTCAATCTTTTAAGATTGAACATTAGTCTGGGGAGTCTGCTCCAGAGAGGCGTGATCAACGGGCATAGTTCAAATGACTCTGTACGCAATTGGATAGTCCTTCAACCAATCAGACCAACGATCCGGGTGACGTAGCAGTGACAGCGGCATCAACGGGTTGCTGCGCTTCGGTGGCCAGCTTGTTGAATGTAAACAAAAAGCCGCTTGGTTGCTTCTCTATCGTTATCGTGTTAAACCCGCCAATAGCGCGCCAGGTGGAAAAGCCAGTTTGTGATTGGTTCCCACAAATTTGTAACGGAAGCAGGATAGATAAACATACAGGTTTCCAGCCTGAGCTGCAGGGCGAAATCAAATCGCCGGCAGATCGGGATGGGTTTACCCAGTCTAGGTCATGTATGCATTTTTGCCTCTCTTTTTTCTCTCCTCCCCCTCTCTGTTTCAGTGCCCACACACACATACACACACACACACACACACACACACACACACACACACACACACACACACACACACAGTGTAACTTGCAGTGCAATGAAACCCAATTAATGAGCAATTAAGGCAGAAATGCTACGTCCTCAATCTGCTCAGTTAACAGTTAAATACAGTTAAATCCGAGTCCCATCTTCAGTCACCACCGTTGTATTTTACAGTCATATACATTAGAGCTCATTAGTGTTATAGTTCATTACAAACCTATCCCTAAACAATAACATCCATATTTTGAAAAACCCCAGATTACATTCAATGACTATGTTTAATGATTATCAATCATAAATATCTGTCAATATCTGTTAACGAGTTAACGCAAATTCCATTAAACGACACTAATTTTTTTTTAATGCGCGATTAACGCACGCACGTTCTGTGATTTTACTCCATAGTTTGGGGAATCAGGGAGCTGCAGCAGTAACGTTGTGGACAGTGTTCCCACTTTGGCGAGTATCTCGCAAGATTTAGCAACTTTTCAGACCCTCTTAGCGACTTATAAATATTATTGAATATTTATTCAATTTATTATTCTGCTGCGGAGACAAGACGGCGGAATGGGAACGGGTCCTACAGGTCTTCTAATACATCTATGAACAGGAGTGGATGACTAGCACAAACAAAGCTCCTTGAGCAAAAATGGACAAACAAAAGGGTCTTTTGAATGGCAAGTTGAATTTTAAAGCCCTTCCAGACGGTTCTCTCTGCATGACTAAAGTTATTTGCATGTACTGAGTTACCACCGGAGTATGTTGAGTCTCAAATACTACCTGAGCATGAAAAACTTGAATATATGAATATCTATTTTAAAGTACATTTAGAACAGATAAAAATGGTGCGATTAATTTGCATTAAGAGTTACCTAGGACAATCGTGCAATTAATCGCCATTAAAAGTTTGAGTCGATTGACAGCTCTAATAAATATACAACCAACTTGTGTACAGCCTTTCTAGAAATAACCAGATAAGCAGACAAAACTCAAAAACGGCCGACAAGAAAACACTTAAGTACCTCAAATTTGTACTTAAGTACAGTACTTGAGTAAATGTACTTAGTTACATTCCACCACTGCACCAGCGTATGCATACTGCAATGGGATACTTTGGATTTGCTATATTCTTCTATGAATCTAGGAGTTGAAACCTTCAGTAAATTGATCACAAAAATGTCTTCTGTGAAAGAAAAAACAGGATGACACGACATAATACTTGCTCCCTTACAGGTGGTTGTGTGTCATGATAGCGCAGGGGGCCCGACAGAAGTTGTTTAGTTCTATATTTATATGTTCTGTTTTTCAAATGTGAACATATAGTACATAAAGGTATTACAATATGCGTGCAAGTGTTTGTGTGTTCTTACTGGGACAGGCCATCATGCGGCAGGTCCGTACAAGTGGAGGGGAGGCCAACCCTGAGCACAGCTCCCTAGCCAGCGTCAACTGGTGGCCCATGGCTGTCAACTGGTGACATGATGGCTCCCTACGCTGGATCCCCAAACCACAGGACACCGAGCACTACAGAGTGGAATAGAATAGAATAGAATAGAATAGAATAGGATTTTTTTTGGCAAACCTAAGTGTGTTTTCACATATAGTCCTCTTTAAACGAACCAGACTCAGTTCTCTTAAAGAGGACCAAAAAGTGGACCAACAGAAAAGGGACTCAGTTTGCATTTACATTGTTAGTTTACTTGAAAGATGACTCAGTTCTCTTTCTGGTCCACTTCAGAACAGATGGGGCCTCAGGGTTAAAACGTATACAGGTCAAAAGGCAAAAGGCAAAGCGAACATGAATCGTGTTGTGTTCACATTGCACAGATAAAGAGAACCGTAATACGGACTTGAAGCAAACCGTACTCAGACCACCTCCCGAGGAGGTCTAAGTATGGTTCGTTCCAAAGGGGTCTGAGTCCCTGCTGACTAATAGGTCTGAGTTCTTTTGGAGGGCTGGAAACGGTGTGAAAGTGTGAAAACGCCCTAATTCAACATCCCCATCGTCAGACAGAACATTGATGTTAGACGTTACGTTAAAACCTCAGATTGGGTTATGTGTAGCAACAATGGTTTTAACAACCAATGGCAATGTTTTTGCACATGTCTAGTAGGCCTATGGTTAAGGTAAGGGAATAATTTTGGTTGCAGTTTAAAAAGGTAAACAATTAATGCTGAATAAGACAAGATGCTAATAGTGCAATGGCAGCTGGACGTGAATTGTGCCCTGCAGAATTGTTAATGTAAAATAATACTGGGCTGAAATTCAACCTACACACATACAGTATAATGTACATGCACACAAATGTACATTGATAAATACTGTTATCTATATAGATTAATAATTAAATTAAGAAACCATCAGGACAAATTTAAAAACTAAAAACCTAAAGCTCAAAACTTGCTTGGTAGCTTCATTTTTGCTTTTGTCGACACAGAAACTATGCAGTAGCCTAAAAAGTGAGATCACATTTGTGAAATACATGATCACAGGTTTGACTTGTTCATTCGGAAATCTCTGTAAATCTCACACCTGTAGAGAAGTCTTCGTTAGCCATTAGCTGGCTCTTTCTGTGTTGTAATGAAAGACAATTGAATATTAACATTGGAATTCAACATGAGCTGACACCAAACATAAAGGCAATTAGACTTTTGTTCAGGTGAATGTTTTTGGATGTTCAGGATGCTAGTTTAAAAGGCATGGTCACACCAGAAGGTGGCAGGGCAAGTGGGTGAACTAACAAGCTAACCAGCCAAAACAATAGCTCTGCAAGTTAGTTAGTTTGCTAACAGTTAGTTATATAACTATTAGTTAGCAAGCTACAGTAACTAGTCGGTTTCTAACTGGAGAAAAGAGAACCAAAGTCCTGATGGGACGTCTGGGCAAGCTGCTGTTAAACTATATTCCATAACTCAATGCTCAAGTCTCTCATTGAGCATTTATGTCAGTGGTCGTTCTCAAAAAGTGAAACATGTTCCTAGGGTTTACAATCCATATTCTAAGATATATGAGTATATATCACTTGCTATTAGAAGTTCATAGTTTTTAAAAGTCAAACAATCTCAAGTCTCATGAAAATGTACTGGTGTGGCCAGAACTTGGTTTCTTCCACATCCATGATATGACTTTTTTTCCAACACCATTCAGCCAGAATGTCCAGAAGTTTCAGTTTCAAATCAGGTCATGTAAGTACACACAGTTTATTCAAGAGATATTTTGTACCATTTTCTCATAACTGCATGCAAACCATGGCTCTCTTGTGGAACAGTTTATACTCTGGCTGAGCAAGATTGTATATGTAACACAGCTTGGGCTTTCTGGCTCTCCTTTCCCTCAAATGTCAGCACTGTCGAGTCATTTTGCTCTTGGTTAATGCCACAAATTTGCATGCCAAAGTTCCCTAAAGTCCTGCAAAACTTTTGTGGATTTGCCACTCTCCCACAAGGAAATCCACATTTGTCTGTGATTCCATTGAAAAAAACTGATTTGGCTAAAAAGTGTTGCTTTTATAAATTTAATCAAAAAATCAAAATAAATTTGATCAGGCCTTAGTTCAAACTAGATACGTTTCTGTGGAAATATAGAGAGGCAAAGTCCCTCCCCTTCCAGTGGACCCCACGGGACATTATTTAATAAAAAATATGTACGGTAGTAAACAGGGAAAGACCTTTTTTGTTATCCTGTTTGTATTACACCTATGTCAGCTTAAAAGATGTTTTTGCAAGTAAAGAAAGTCACAGTTTGTCATAAATTTGTCGTAGTAGAAGCCTACCACTTAGTTTTGTGTGAAACCGCTCAGTGAACTACATCTCTCGTCTCCCACAATATATGTACGTCACCTTGCTTGATGTTCGGCTTGCTCGCTAGCTAGCTAGCTTAGCTATGTTCCACAACACATGCAACTTTATTTTACCTGATGCGTTTAATCCAACATCTTTTTTTTCGCCTTTTAAAGTAGTGGTTCTCAACCTTTTCGAGTCACGACCCCCCAGAATGGTAGGGTAGTGCAGGCGCTGGTATATAAAGGTTTACTCCTCGACGCAGTGGTCACGGGTTCGACTCCAACCGGCGGCCCTTGGCTGCATGTCATTCACTCTCTCTCTCTCTCCCCTTTCAAGTCTAAGCTGTCCTCTACAAAGTAAGGTCTAAAAAATGCCCAAAAAAGTAATCTTGTCAATCAGAGAAAGAGCGCTGGAAATCGGTTTAAACAGCTGTTTCTACACGTCTCCTCTTGCTGACTTTGAGTGATATTTTTGAATGCTCTGATTAATACATGTAAACAAATAATGCTTTGCTTTAATGACAGAATAGAATATGTTATTTAATTTTATTCTCCCTAACCATCTGGCGACCCCCACAAATGATCTCGCGACCCCCTTGGGGGTCCCGACCCCCAGGTTGAGAACCACTGTTTTAAAGAACACGCAAGACCTGTTGCTCGTGTGAGTAACGTTACATCCCGGTACCAAACACACCGGCATTGTAGCTTCAGCCAGATGTCACTTTGGCAACTTTGGGGTGAGGAGTCTAATTACGTATTTTTACAGTTATACTTAACAGTTTTACAACAAACTGTGACTTTCTTCACTTGCAAAATTATCTTTTAAATTGACGAACATTATATATGTAATTCATGGCTCAATTCAAACGGGATCAAATAATTATTTGTCTCTCCCCGTTCACTATGGTACATATTTTTTTCCGGAATAAGGTCCCATGATGTTCTGCTTTGCTTCTTTATTTCAATATTAAAAAGAGCAGCTTTCATTCAAGCTTGCAGCCTCCAGCTCCCCTCGATCATTTCTTTCCATTCCTCCACTCGCTGCTGCTCACCTTTCCCCATTCGCCTCCTGCCAAGTAGGGCAAGCAGTCGGTGTTGCTGCAGCCTCGGTTAGTGGCAGGTTTGGCCCCCCTGCAATCCTGGTCTCCCAGCCTCCTGTACGCCCCTGTGGACAGGAGCTGCTTACAGAAGACCTTCCGCACCTGGACACCACCGCCACAGGACTGGGAGCACTGGAGGGACCAAGCAGAAGATAAACATACTAGAGGTAGGAATGGAGGAGTTTAGACAAATTATATTTTTCCTTCATATTGAACATTTTCAATTTCTTTAGTTTTCTATACTGTTTAGTCTTACTTTTGCACTATTTAGAATTTGTTAATTGTATTGTATGTTTTAAATTGACATCTGCCAAATGCGGTTAAAAGTGAACTTTGGTGGGTAACATTGTAAAGTTACTAGCCAATTAGGCCGGTGATGAATGAAATAAGGCATATAACATAGTGTCTGTTTTTATCGGCAGGCTGCAGAAAACAAGTCAGTGTTGCCAGATTGGTCGGTTTTCCGCTAAGACATTGTTTTGTACATGAACACACCGTTGGCTACGCGCCTAGCTTGCGTGTTATCGATTACGAGCTACGCTGAAACGGAGAAGACGAACGAAACGGAGCCAAATAAACCAGAGGAGCTGAAATGAAATAGTAAAATTAGTTAGGAAAGAAAACCAAACATGTGGCCTGTGGAAAATCTGATTGGCTGGTAACTTAAAAATCTCCTAGCCATGTTGGCTGTTGATAAAAAAAAGTTCATTTAAAGCCCTGATTGTATGTATTTTGTATATGTAAGGTATATATTGTGTTACCTCTCAGTTGAATGCTTAGAGGAGTTACAGTAAACCATAGAGCTCTTATTGTGACGTGAAAAACGGAAGTGGAAAAAAACGGTAATGAGTGGACTTTGACTGTGTTGTTCGTTAATAAAGTGAGAGGTGCAGTGGCGTCTTGGTTCCAGCACTGGAAGTCCGTGTTTCTTTATTTTGTAGTCGAACCTGAGCTTAGGCAGCATAACAAACCCTCAGTTACATATATATTTTGTACTTATTGCACCGTGGGATGGACAGAAACACATTTTCGATACCTTTGTATGTCGGGCACATATTTTGAGAGAATTGACAATATTGACTTGACTTGACTTGAGATTGTGTCACATTTATAGGCACAGACACACAACCAAAGTCCACACCTGCTGCCAAGGTTCGGTCTCCCAGGCCGGAGGACAGTCCAGTTGGTTGCAGGGTTGCAGGATGGCAGGTTTGAATTCCCTGCACTCGTCCTCTGAAACGGTCAGAATATCCTGCTGGTCAACGGACAACAGACGCATGCAAAACACACTCCTGGTCTGGATGCCCACGCCGCAGGACGCAGAGCAGTCAGTCCATGCTGTCACCTCCCATCTGCAGAGAGAGATAATGGAGCAGGTCAGACACTAAATACTGATCAATATTAAAGAGCCCCTATTTCAATTCCTTTTCAGCATCATATCTGTACTCTTGGGGTCTACTAGAATAGGTTTACATGCTTTGATGTTCAAAAAAAACCCCATCATGTTTCTCATACTGAAACACTCTGTCTGAGCTCTTGGCCCGCCTTCCTGAAAAGCCAAGTCTGCTCTGATTGGTCAGTGGGCACACTTTGTTATGATTGGTCAACCAAATTCAAACAAGCCACTGAATGGGCTGTGCTTGCTCAAGCAGCACCAATGGGCAGCACATATGAAAAACTGGGCTAGCTTTCTTAATTAATGACATCACTAATTAAGGAATTTCAAACAGGAATGTGGGCGAGGCGTTTCAAGCAGTTGAGAAAAAGTGCTGTCTGTGGGAGAGAAAGCTCCCATGATGTGGAGAACTTTGCACTTTGTCTATCTGTCTCTTTAAGATGCAAGCTCTTTCTTGGAGATGGACTGCAGTAGTGGTGATACTTTGTCCAGTTTCACCAACAGTGTTAGATGTCCCCTTAGTGGTACATTTGTGGATAGGGTTGGGTACTGAGACCCGGTGCTAATACGGCACCGGTGCCTAAACGACCGGTATCTACCGGACGGAATAGCAACGCAGATTTCGGTGCCTCATTTTGGTGCCACTTAAATGCCTGCGCTGCTCTCTGATGCTCTGAAACAGACGTTAGAGGCAACAGAAGCATCACTGCATGTGACGCTAGTTAACGTTACACTTAGCAGCTTGTAACTTTAGCCTACCGTAAGCTAGTAGCTGGATTAAACGCGGTTAAAATGCTGACAGCTAAACTGTGTAAAAGTGTGACTGTATTTCCCTTTAGAGGATTTCAACACTGGGACGTACAACAGTCTGCAGCTGCCATTGTCGGAAAAACAACACAAAACTCGCCTCGCCAGCCTCGTGGTGCATTCAAAGTTATTGTAAAATACCCTTTTCCCATCTGGTGGTTGTTTTTGTTGTTTAACAGCAATTTACTGGAGAAATAAGTTATTGTGATTACATTTTTTAAATAAATTATCTAATTTTGACCATATGGCTGTAGCAATAAACAAGCTGTTCTTTAATGTCAGCGACTGTCGTTTTATGCTGTTCTTCCTTTTCTTAATTTTTTTTTTTAACGTATCGGTTCAGGCAGCGTTTAGGCACCGGCGCTGCTTTAAAAGAATCGCTTTAGCACCGGTATCGGAAAAAACCCAAACGATACCCACCCCTATTTGTGGCCCTGTTACATCTCTTCCTTCTGTCTCGCCTCTTCCCACCCACACTGTGTGGGAAGTAAAAGGAATCAGACTGAGGATGGAGAAATCAGAGCAACATGTTTCTGAAAATGAAGCCTTCTTGGCTCAATCCAGCTTGATTTCTAAGTGGCATTATTAATCATGATGCACAGCTGTCACTGCTTGAGACGGAATGTTCATGACTCAACTCTTGGATTTTGCTTGAATAGCGCTTGATGTGGCATTAAGTGTCTTTTTATATTATGTTTTTGCTTATTTTTGGGGCATTTTAGGCCTTTATTTGACAGGACAGCTGAAGACAGGAAAAGGGAGAGAAAGAGGGGGGGTGACATGCAGCAAAGGGCCACGGGTCGGACTTGAACCTGGGCCGCTGCGGTAACAACTGAGCCTCTGTAGATGGGGCGCATGCTCAACCAGGCGAGCCACAAGGGCGCACTGCAGTTTTATTAAAATTCAAACATATTATGCATGTCACAGATAGTCATTGGTGGCGTTGCTCTATTAAATAATGACATAAAAAGAGGATTTCATGAGTTATGGGCACACGGGTGGCACAGGCTATTCGCATGGTAGTCTGTAACTGTTTGTGTGCAAAGGAAGAATGCCATTGCTGCCAAATGAATTTATTTGAAGATGCTAAATCTTGCTTGAATGTCTGACCTGAGGACTCTGACGTGGCTGCTGATGGCACTGGACCTCATGCAATGCAACTACCTCATACAGAGCTCTAGTTTCTTTATTGCTTTCATAAAGTTAATAAAGTCAGACAAAATGCAAGGCAAGGGACAAATCCCCACAGAGAAGAATTATGCATAGCAGTCACTTGCAGAGAGAGAGAGAGAGAGAGAGAGAGAGAGAGAGAGAGAGAGAGAGAGAGAGAGAGAGAGAGTTTTAGACAGATAGAGTAGAAGAGGGAATCTGGGAGTTTATACACCTCACTGTGTTCTCACCGTTGGTCTCCCAAACTCTCAGGCAGCAGACTACAGCATGTGTACTGTGCTTGAGTATGTGTGCTTGGGACAGAGAGATGTCATGCCTGTGTGTGTGTGTGTGTGTGTGTATGTGTGTGTGTGTGTCAGGCCCCTGCACTCTGCAGCTGCTTCCTGTAAATGTCCATTAGAGGAGGAGAGAGCGGTAAATCACTGTGTGTGAATCAGACATGCCTCCCGTTTGCATGACTACCAGATGGGCAAATATCCATCTGCTACCTTGAAATGCAGTGATTTACATGTATAGCATGCACACACACACACACACACACACACACACACACACACACACACACACACACACACACACATGGACTGGCATACACTGATCGCTAAGTAGCCTACATGAATATTACGACCATCTTGTGACTATTTAGTTACAGCCACTTTTGCAAATGCAAACTGATGCCAGTGATGTCTGTGATCATCCACACATGTTAGTCCTCCTCACTTGCTTTACTGGCTGACCTTCATGTTACACTTCATCATCACAAGGGCCAACGTGATGAGTTACATCAAAGCAGGGCATTTTTAAGAGATTGTGTAGCTTGGGAAATTTCCTTGTTTTCTTTCTTCCTGAGAGTGATGGTACGTGTCCACTGCCAAGCGTCATTACCACTCTTCCCATTCATTGTCTGCAGCCAGACAATGCATTCTGGGAGCGTCGTGGCGACCTTTAAGAGACTGGGTGTCGAGTTGCCCACTCTTCATTTGCATAAAGTTGAATCCAGGCTACTTCATGCAAGTCAGGGGTGTCCAGGTCAACTCGCCGTCTCTTAAAACCCCTTGAAAATATTTTAAACTGACTGTTGTCGATCTCAAATGAAGACGGATTCAGCAACTGCAGCTTATTTCTCGCATTAACTGTTTTCAGAAACACATGTTGGTGAATTATTTTCAGAAAAAAAGCTTCCAAAGTTTCCAAACGAGCCGCCATGTTAATCCATTTTTAAATCTGGGAGCAGACAGCCCATGAGTGAAGTGTCGTCCAGTCAGGTGCATCCATCCATCCATCCATGCAGTAGGGTGGAGCATGTTTTCTTTGCTTGTCAGTGGCCATTGAAGAGAAATTGATAACAGCTAGTGGCGAGCCCATCAAGTGTCTGGGAAGGGGGGCGATCCCTCCGGTCAAAAACTGCCCATGTGGACAATGCATCAAACTCATGTCTGTGTGTTAGGTATTCGTTTGGAGTCAGGGTTAGTCTAGCATAAAGATTGGAGGCAGAGGAAAACAGCAAGCCAAAGTAAAATAAAATACGCCTACAAACACCTCTACAGCTGATTCATTTACACGTTGTATCTGGTTTGTTTAATCAGTGCGCAATCAGAAACATAAAACTGACAATTACATTCTGGAACAGTTTCTTGACAGACAACAGCTAGTGGAGTCTGGTCATTCCAGTGAGGTTGCCAGGTTTGGTACCATTGAGCCTGTACAGTGACCAAAACCCAAATCTGTGATTGTTGAATGTAGGCGGATGGATACAAGGTAGAGTTTAGATTCTCGGCTCGAGCCCGCGCCCGACCCGAGCCCGACCGGACCTCGGGTCGGGCTCAGGCTGTTATTTTCCGCCACATCCTCGGGCCGGACCCTTGATCAAGCAATTTTTTTTTTTTTTTTTTTATCCATTACCTTATTATCCTATTTGGGTGGGGAGATAGCTATGCCATAATCAGAAATAGTATAAATATATATATATAGGCTATATAAAAGTAACAAATGTGTACAAAAGTTAGGCTGCAGTTACAAAATGCAGCACGTGTCATGCGCGGAGTCTCCTCCTCTCGCACGCATCACACCGGGAGCTTGAAGATGTAAAGAAAAAAAGAAAAACAGGAGAATTAACTTTGAGCAAGTGTGGAGGAAAGTCGGAGGTATGGAAGCAGTTTAAACAAGTTGTGGGCAGTGACAACAATATGTTGTTCATCATTGTTTCTTTTTTTTTTTACGTTTCTTCATTCGGATCCACTTGGTGATCCGTTCCATTCTAAACAAACAGCGCAGTTTACATGCTTCGTCCTTGTTGTATTATTCTAAACGTCAGCGGCCCACGTATTAAAAAATTGTCGGGTTTAAATCGGGCTCGGGCTCATAATTACAGTTAATGTGTCAGGCCGGGCCGGGCCGAGCTCGGACGCAACGAGCTCGGGCAGGTTCGGGCTTGATTTTTTGGGCCGATCTAAGCTCTAATACAAGGTTGTTTTGCCAACATTAACTTCATTCAGGATTAAATAATGCAGGCCTGAAGAAGCCATTTGCTGAGTTTACTGAGCATATCTGTTTTATTTACATTTATATTTACCATGTCTTTGTTTAATTACTACGAGATAGCCTACATACATTATGTATGTTATAATTATTTACATGCTGTTGTTCTTTACTCTTCAATGGCACTATATATATCCACGGTATTGAAAGGGGGATTTAGTTCTTCCATGTTTTGTTTTTCATGATCAAAACAAAACAAAACCCCCTCTGATTTTTTTCACAAATCGCACCCTGGCTATACCAGTTCAACCACACACGCGCACACACACACACACACACACACACACACACACACACACACACACACACACACACACACACACATACACACACACACACACACACACACTGCAACGCTGTACCTGAAATGGAATAAAAAATAGATGGATTATAAATAATAACGGAATAAATGGACTTGAAATGGATTTTCGTTTTTCGACTTGGTCATTTTGTGCTTTTAAATACAGTGCCCCTATGTTGGTAAGTGGCTCTGGAAAGATTTTAAGCCACTAAAAGGCCATTATTTACAGTGTGTGGATTACCAATTATATCTAGTCTTGTAGTGCAACACAGAGTACACATTTGCATTGAATCACTTTTTTTTGACAAAGGTACATTAACCTTAGTTCTTTGTATCTAATGGTAAAAAATGTCAGGATACAGTTCTGTGGTAGCTCGCTGAGACAAAGTCAGTTTCTTGTGTGTCTTTGTTGCATTCTGGTTGAAGTATGACTCACACATGTATTGATCCAAACATTGTTATCAGACATACAGTAGTCTCGCACAATAATACTGTGCTCTTCTGAACACACTATCAAAAATGCACAGGCTGACTTTGTGCTCATGGTGGCATCTGTATTTGTCGTGATGATTGAAATCCCAGTCCCTGCATTCAGAGCGCTACAGGAGGCCTAAAGAACTGTTAAAACTGATAATGAAAGATCCCTCTGCAGGGTTTCCCCCAGTGTATTGCAAGCCTGGGGGCTGACCAGGCCTAAGCCACTGGGAATTATATTTATACTGTATGTATTTTAAAGACGTTTTTAAACTACAGTTACAGTGGGGCAGCTCAGTTGGAAAATAATTCTAAACTAATACTTTAACAATTTAAGAAAACTGTTAAAGGTTTGTTTTTGTCTGTGCAATGTTATCCCTATGGGATGTCTTTGTAAACCACTGAAGTAACTCCTATTATTATTTTACCTTTTGCACTTTTTCTGTTGATTTGAAATTGTGTGTAATTCTAGTTTTCTTTTATTTTAAGTATTTTAGTTTCTTTCTATATTAAGTGGATTATGTATTGGAGTGTGTCCTGATTAAGCCCCTCTGAGGGGTTTTTGCATCTCCATCACATCTTTTATTGATTATGAGTATATGAATCTGTAGTATTTGTATGTGTAAATGAACTAAACTAAAACTAAACTAAACTAGATGTAGTCATATTAGCACTGACTTAATGTAGGGCCCTATGGAATCTTTCTTAATGCTCTTTTAAATTCTCAATTTTGCAATTCTGTACATGATTCTGTTATCACAAAAACTATTGGGCTCTACATTAATGCTGCCATCAGTCTGTGACTGGGCCTCGTCTAAAAAAAGACACTTGCCACTGGGCTAAACAACTTTTCTAGGGGAAACCCTGCTCTGCATCCGTCACAAAGTAACTCACATTGCAGGGACTAGGCCTGTATTCTGGCCTTAGGGTTGCATTTTCATCACACCTGTAAATCTACATTGGCCCCCCTTTGAAAAATGCTAAAAAATGGTCCAATGTTTGAGCTTAATTGCTGACCCCTTGTATTTAATAGTGATTTTTGAAATTAGTCTCTGGTTTGACTTCAAACATAATGAGTATACTTGATTACAAGTGACTCCCTTAAAATAACCACAACACAACAAACGAGATTTTAGAGCGAAAAATAGTAAAGGACAAAGGTAAAATACTGTATATACTGTAATTGTATATAATGTGGTATTTTACCTTATATGCTGTTATGTGCCTTGTATGAACACAGATCCTATGTAAAGGTAATGATCTCTAAGACCAGTTATTCTTCAATATATACGTAAGCATGCAGCTGCGTATAGCTTACTGTCTTGCTGTCGGTGGCAGTGGGACAGCCTATTGGAAAAACAGTCTCATCTGTTTGTTTTTATGTGTATGTGTGTGTGTCTGAGTGCACATTGTGTGACCATAATAGTGAAATGTTCCTTTTAATGAAAGTGTCGGCCAACGAGTCATGTAGAATCGATCTGCATTTGTTTCTTAAACATAAACCACGGCAGTGCTGCTTTGCTGAGGAACACACACGTGTGTAGTGCTCAGCATCACAGTAGCATACTGTGCTGTTGACTTACGGACCAAAGCTGACCTGGAGTCATGTTTTGTTTCATAAGTTGTAATGATTAAGAACCCAGCTGTGCTCAAACAATGACAGGTTTTCCAAATGACTGCTCTCCCAGGAGAAAATCCACCCCGGTCAGACTACTAATGGAGCTGTTGTGGTTCCTGAAGTTTAAAGTGGCAGTCCAGTGCTTTAGTGTTGCACCTTCATGAAGTTGGGGGACTTGATAGAGACTTAGCGTGCAGCGAGCAACCTTGGTTTTGGTCAGTTTGATATCGAGGTAGTCTGGATTGATGACAATTCATACCAGATGTTCTGCCGATGTGTGCTGGTGATGTCTAACTCCTCTCTTCAGGGAAACAACATCAAACTTTAAGCTAGCAAGCTACATGCGAAAAATGGCAAGTTTGGAAGAAAATTTGGATTGTGCAACAAGGCAGGCCTGCTTGGTTGTTTCGGGGAATGATTGTAAAGATTTACAAAGAATATGTTTACGGCATTTCCTCTCTAACTGGGACATTTTGGGACCGATTAGTGGGATTGCTGTGGACGAAGTACAAACGGCGATAAGAGCAAATGAGGTTTAACCATTTATCCAGCTAATTTAAATAGCGCACGTTACTGTATTGTGCGAACAGTTGACTTAATTTAATATTATATGTATATATTTTCTTTTGCGGGGTGCAAATGTTCCACCAAAACAAGTTCCTTCCCGAGACTATTTTGCAGAGTCATCGTCGCTATGTCCGGGGTTTAGCGCCGCCCAAGATGATTGTGATTGGTTTAAAGAAAGTCACAGCTCAGCACACTAATTCTCAAAGTATTTTGGTCACTTTAGTAATGAAGGCACACCCACATAAACCTCTCTGAAATCACACAAAATGTTTGGCTCCTTTTCCGCTGTTAATTAGACTGTTAATTAGTCATGTAAATGATGACTGCCTGTCAGGAGCAAAGAAGGAAGTAGTATGACATTATTAATAACACTGCCAATCATTGTAGAAAGGAGGGTTGAGTCAACAAAATGTGTTACTTTGCTATAGGAAGCTGTTGTTTGCATGCCGTTTCCTACCAACATCTAACATGGTTCTCTATCAAACGTGACCACAGTGTTTCCCTAACCCTAACCAAAACTTAACCTTACAGGTGGAAGATCGGAAAACAGTTGTGTGTCTTTTGTCATACGCCATTGGTCTTTTGTAACACTAGCTATGTTTCCATCCACTTGTCAATCGAATGATCTAAAGTTCGCTAAAAACATTCATGTGAATAAAGCCGGTGGAAGTGTGTTTCCATCCAATGGCTTTAAAGCAAATAAAAACCTGTGTGTAATGACGTAAAATGCTGTTTTGCGGTCAAATTGGTATATTGAATATATTTGAGACATTTTAAGGTGTTTCCATTCATTTTCACACTGAATCGCACAAATTCAAGCTAACATTTACGAACAAAGTTTTGCTAGACAAAGTGGATCGCGCCGTCTACCTACCAATGATTAATACTGCACAAGTTGTAATAGTGCTTATGTGCCAGTTGATAGCGACGCTATCAAAACATCGCTATATAAAATTATGGCATTTCTTAGATTTTTGCTATGTAAAATAGGTGTTAAATTTCGCTCGTAAATTAAATTTAAAAAGTCTCTCGTCTCCTTGTTCGTCCACTTATATCTGTCTTTGTTGACACCCGCCGTGTCTGCAAAGAAAGCAGAAAGATGTGGCGGACATGACCTAAAATTTCTTCTTCTTCTTCTTCGTTTTATGGCGTGTTGCAACCATAAAATGACCTAAAACGTAATCTCGGTCCATTATTTATTCAGCAAATAACGTTTCCATCAGCGTTTATCGAGATTAATAGAAAATCCGATGACATTGAACATACAAACTTTGTGTCGATATTCATGACATTCAATCAAATTTTACTGTTTCCATAAGGGATTCTTCATTCGATATTACTTCATTCGCATAAAAATGTGTGGATGGAAACATGGCTAGTGTTCGAAGTCACTGCCTGACTTGATCCTGTCTTTCATTTTAAACACCCATGTCTTTCAAACTGCACGCCACCAGTTTATTACCAGTTTATTAGAGATCAGAGATGAGATCAACTGGTTTTTTTTAACTGATTTGTCTTATTATAGATGACTGACAGCTCACTTTGCACTATGTTACATAGAGGCATATGCAGACATGCATCTGCTGACAGAGGGAGAGGAGACTAACTAGAACTGTCGGATTTTTGATTGATCAGTTTCCACGTCTTTTCAATGCCTTTCGATGTCTTTTTAATTTTATGTCTCAGATCAAAGTGAACAATCAGTGTGTTGAAAAGGGGACAAGGGGTTTTGGCTGCTTTAGAGACGGATTTCTGGAAGATCCATCGGATCTTATTTGCCAACTGTTCTGCAGCACCGAGGCCAGAAAGAAGCCAGTAGCAGTAGTAGTAGAAAAACAAATGATGACATTCTAGCCAGTGTCAATCAGGGAAGAATATGGGAAAATAGGATCAGAGTTTGAAAATGACTGCAGTTATACTTTCTGCCAGAGTCATAGTAAGCCTTATATCAAAGTCATATACAGTTTTCAGCCACTCACTTGTGTATGCCGCTTAATGTAGGAGCTGTGTATTATTAGCTGCATGGTAATCCTTTTCCCAGAGCAGTAGGAGAATCCAGCCTGTGTCTCCAGTACTGCCAGAGGGCCAAAGGGCCAAAATAAGTTGGAAGTCTGCTGCCGCTAATACACCCACTGACCTGCCTGCTGGCCCCCAATCTGACCGGGCAGGCTATTCATTAGGGGGACAGAGGTGGGTAAATCCACCTAAACTCAAACTCTGGACTCCAGAGCTGGAAAGTTTGAAAAGCCAGGCATCTGGCCAAGTAATTATTGAATCACCGGTGTTCAGCAACTACAGCCGAGCTACCTAACACCTTACTTTCTCCCTCTTTCACAGATAAAAAAGGCATTTATAGTTAATTGTATTGGCAGTTGGATCCCAGGCTCCTCCAGCCACATGTCAAAGTGTCCCTGAGCCAGACCCTGAACCCCAAGTTGCTCCCCGGATGCTATTAGCTGTCCACTGCTCCTAATACTTAGAATGGGTTAAAGCTATAGTGCATAGTTTCTGTCGACCCTATGAGGAATTCTAAGTAATGACAAGAAAACTGTGTTGTGCGCGTCCACATGATACAAGCCTTACGTTATCACGCACCACCCCCACCCCACCTCCACACAGTTACTTGTAACCAAGGAGGACACGGAGGATTAAAACAACATGATGGACTCTTCAGAAGAGGTAATTATCTTACCCATTGGTTTGTGGACTACCGTTTTGAAGCCTTGAGTTTGGCAATTTGGCTGTCGCCATCTTGTTTTTTGTGATGATTTTTGGTTTCTGGTTGGCAGAACACTGAACACAGAGTTCCCGCAGGTTTCACCAAGTCAAATTTAAGACTTTTTAAGACCTATTTTTGACCATTATGAATGAAATGTAAGACCTTTATCACAACATCAACTAAGCCCTGAATTCAGTTTTTTAAGTATCGCTAAACTTGCACTTCCCCATAGCTTAAGAATAACATCTGTTTTATCTCTGTGGTACAATCTGAAAGAGACTCGAGCCAATCACATGAAATATTGGCTGCAATATAAGTTGCATGTTGGTCTCATTTGTAGTCGTAATACAGAGAAATTATATTTGGACTAGCAAAAGATAGAACTACAACACCATGGAATAAAAAAAAAACTTCTTAAAAACTTAAGACCTAAAACGATTTAAGACCTAGAATACAGTACTTCAGCGAATTTAAGACTTTTTAAGGCCTATAATTTTGATTTTGAAATTTTAGACTTTTTAAGGCCTACAATTTTGATTTTGAAATTTTAGACTTTTTAAGAGTTTTTAAACCGCACGGAAATCCTGGAAAAACAAGACATTTTTAGGCGACCAAAATGTTCCAATTACCTTTGATGAAGTGAAAACACACAGTGAGGGGGTCAAAGTTGAAGATGAAAACACGGACACAAGTTCATGGTTATGTTAATGTACACAGGGCCATGGGTGAGCATTGCTAAGCCTGTTACACGGCCTTTGGCTGGACTAAAATGCTGAACAGTCTGCACGTGTCTCTTTCAGCTAACATGTTTTCTTAATAATACATATATTTCTTTTCAGCCAAAGATACAGTGCATTTGTGTTATTATGTAAGCCCCTCCCTGTACTCAGAGGCCACACAGTCTACTTGTGTTTCATCACTAGCCCCGGCCTGACTGCACTATTGTGTTTACTCAGTAAGGTACTTGTTTTGGATGGCCAAATATGGCCTATAAATCAGTCTACAAAGAAGCAGCTCTCTGCAGTGGTCCCAAACCCTCAGACTGCACTCCGAGACGTAATCCCAGTGTTTATTCAAAGTGATGCAGGCCGCTCTGTTTAGTTTTCCTCTGAACTTTATCAATGCACTTCATTTCCAAGTTATTCTAACATGGTCAGGAAAATGATTTAAGGGTTTTAAAAGTTGTGGGTAATTTCAGCTCTCAGTAAATGTAGAAGGCATGAAGGATTATTTTAAAGAAGCCCAATGTACAGAGGAGTAAACTGAAAATATTGGAACCACCTGCTTGGTGTGTATGTCACAAATTACTGCCTCTAATTCTAGGGACTGTAATAGTCATTAAGGGACTTGGTTGTCTGATGCTTATCTCCAGGTTTCTGGGTCTAGATCGCTGACTTCAGCTTTGATGTCCGTGGGCATTTTTCCTCCTTTCTTTCAAATCTCATTAAGACTTTAAAATCTCATTGAGTTGTGGAAAAAAAAACTTGAACTCATGCTCCCTGCTCATTGAGTGCTGGCAAACAAAGTAGAAGCTTCGAGATACACTCCCTGATTGTTGGTGCAGCATCCAATAGTACCACCAAAACCCTCAATTTCCACCCAATTTAGTCAAGTCAAGTCCATTTTATTTATATAGTCCAGTATCACAAATCACAAATTTTCCTCAACGGGCAGTTTACTGATGATGCTTTGTAACTCAACACAGTTTGAAACTCAACTCTGAACTGTTTAAAATTTTAAAGCATCAACAGTGACCTGGGTACAGAGGTGACAGTAAAACTGAGGTGACAGTAAAACCGAAAAAAGTGTGGTTTTGATTAGAGATGTTTCGATACTGATACCAGTATTGGAACAGCCTCCGATACTGCCTAAAATGCTGGTATCAGTACCGGCAAGTACTGGAGATAATGCACAGATCCGATACCACGTAATTTAGCCCCGAAGAAAATCTACTTTGAAGTAGTTTATTTTTGTTCTTTTTCCATTATGACTGACTGTCAAACTGAATAATAAAAGAAAGTTTTATGGCATTCATTGTTTGAATTTGATCATGTTTCACAAAGAGTTTAACAACAAAGATAGAAATCCTATCACATACATACAGGGTTAGTAGTATACAGCTGTTAAACGTACAATAATGTAACTTTCTGCCGCTAGGGGTCTCTCAGTCAAAACAATGGACGGTAAACACAGACTTTTGATGACGTTGGGAAGTTGCATGGAATTATGGGAGTTGTAGTTTTTATCGTTAAACACCATCGCCGAATAGAATGCATCTGTTCACGGATGAGTTTACCCATTCAAGTTTATTCACGTTACGTTTATTAACGTTTATTCATGTTATTCCAATAAAATAGCTGCAGTTTCCCCAAAATAATTATGTTTTTCTTGATTTGATTTGTATTGGTAGGTGACCAGTTAGCTAGTGAGCCAGCAAGCTAACATAAGCCAGCAGCTAAAACCACACTATCACAATATATTTCACATGTAAAGGTCAACTTTTAGATGTTTTCAACACCGGAGCAAACAGGGTTTGTTGTACGTTACTCAAGGAGGCTGAGAGACGGGTGTGGGTGGGGATTGCTGGGGGAATCTCCGGGACAGCAAGGACTTTCGATGGCAGTTGTCGGCAGCAGAAGATCTCCCAGCTGCCTGGAATTATCTCTCCCTTCACTTTGCTGTAATCTTAACTAGTCGTTTTAGTGCTTAACCCATCTTTTGTTGGGTTAGTTTAGCTAACTATAAATACAGCTAAACGCGAAGGGGGAAGAAATTCGGCAGGGAGGAGATTTTCGGCACGAACACTGGTAGCGCTAACGAAGAGGTAGTTTACGTCATGGATGGCCGCTGTTCTGACTCCGGTGTCTGGGTCTGATATGGTCTGTTTCCCGACGCCTCATTAAACTGCTGTTAGCGTCGTTAGCACCCAGCACTGGAGTTAAGTGCTGGCCGGGTTCGGATTGCTGTAATGATAGTGGCTTGCTGCTAGCTGGCTGGGGGCTAACGGTAACTACTGTATATGTCTCGGGGCCGTTGTCATCCTGACTGAAGTCTCTCTGCGCCGGGGAGAGTGAGGCAGACCGACTGGGGTGTGCTAGCTGGCTAAATTAGTATTAGCTAGATTAGTCGTCTATCTATACGGCTAACGTTAACGTTACTGGTGAACTTATTCGTGGGTTAGCCAGTGCTGTTATCTGTGGTCAAAACAATCATACTAAAAATAACTTTATGAGTGTGTTGAACAATGTTGTAACCTTATAATGTTACCCACCAAGCATTAGCATTAACGTTAGCTAGCTACTTGTCAAACAGCACATTGTAGTAACGTTAAGCTGGATCAATATTGATATGTATCAATAAATAAGAACTCTGCTGTATTACTGTGTTGCAAAAGGCATGTAATTAATCACAAAATGATGCCGTGTGGTAAAAAAAGCAGTATTACGTTACGAGTATTTCTTTCAGTGACATTTTATAATTTACAATTACTCTCGAACGTATCATCTGGGTGCCCATGTTTTGACGGACGTTACGAGTAACTAGAGGGTGAAAGGTTATATGACGCCACTGACAAGCAACTAAAGGAAACGTCCCGTGTCAAAAATAAAACAGATTTTTCTGGGTTTGAAATTTGGTAGAAACATTTGGGACAACTCAAAAACATATATAACATAAGTATGGTCGTTTTTAGACATTTTAATGCAGAAATGTTACATTTTGTACCTTTAAAACATAATAAAATATATGACACTGGTATTGGATCGGTACCCGGTATCGGCCGATACGCAAGTTCAGGTATCGGACTCGGTATTAAAAAAAATGGTATTGGATGTTGCTAGTAACCAAGGAGGACACAGAGGATTGAAAAAAACATGATGGTAATTAACGGGGTGGTCTCTAGCTCACCCAGTAAGAGCGTTCGCCCCATGTTGGCTGAGTCCTGCAGCGGCGCAGGGTTCGAATATATATACAATTCTCTATTTCCTTTGTTTTTGGATATGCCATACCATTTTCCTATAAGTCTTTTCACCAATAGGTAGTGCTACATCAACATGATCAGTTTAAATGACCATTAGTAAGTTTGGTCAGGTCATTAGCCTGGCTCATTGAAATCTCCTTATCTCCGTATCAAACACTAGTATTCATATGTGTGATACAGAGCTCAAAGTTAAACTGGGCACAAGCACAGGGAGACCTGTCTCGCACCCCCTTCCCCCCACCTTGTAGTGTGATCGTTCAGGCTCTGTGAGCCTTCGATGTGGCTGGTGCTCTCTCACCTGGGGGGGCATGGCTCAGGGTTACAGATGCGGATCATCACTGGCGGCCTGCTGGATGAATCACACATAGAGTCCTCCACCTCTTCACCCTGCTTCCTGTTAACACACCTCACAACTGCTGTCTGCTTCCCTGGGCAGAGGACAGAGACAAGAACCAGTTGGACGTGAAAGGACAAAAAGACTCCAGGGCATTTACCAGGGTTTCACCAAGTCAAATGTAAGACTTTTTAAGACCTTTTTAAGACCATTATGAATGAAATTTAGGACCTCTATCACAACATTAAAACAAGTCAGATGTCAGAGTCCGGAAACATTGTCTGAAACAATTCTCCGATTTCATCATTGGCATTATAGGACTGGTGTCTAGAGTGACTGCATGTTGGTCTCATTTGTAGTCATAATACAACGAATTATATTCAGACTAGTGACAGAAAGAACTACCACACCACAGATTTAAAAAAACAAACATCTTAAAGCTCTGCGGGAACATTTCAATGAGGTAACGTTACATTGACGTACGAAAATTAAGTTTAAAATGATTTAAGACCTAGAACACAATACTTTAATTTAAGACTTTTTAAGGCCTAAAAGACCCCGCGGAAACCCTGTTTACACTGCCGTCATCCCTTTAAGAAAGCTCACCAGCAGCACATGTGGCTGAGCAGGCAGTGAAGTCCCGGTAGTCCCAGCTGAACATTTCCTCTTTCTGCATGTAAGGGGCCTCATGGTCCTGGAGGCCCGCGGAGACGCCTGGGACTTTGGCACATGGCCCCTGGTTGCACGGCCTCTCCAGCTGGGGTCTGTCTTCGCCACACTCCTCCTCTGGAAGGTCCACTTCCGTCTTGGTGAATGAAAGGAGCACCCGGCACTTCACCTCCCGAGTTTGCCTGCCAGGCCCGCAGGTGGCGCTGCAGGGCGACCAGGGCCCGGGGACGAATCTGAACACACAGGTAAACAACATGCTGTATACTGAAAGAGCCATAGCATTTGAAACCAACATGTTTTTGGTCAACATATGTTTTACATTTGGTAGCCAAAGAGCACCTGCAATGATTTGGTTAAAAGATTTACAGTAATCACAGATTAACATCACAGAATGTACTACAGATGGGATTGTTTTGGTGGTTTGGTTCAGTTTGATCCGGACCGTGGTCTGGGGGGAGGTTTTACACCTGTAATTTTGGTTCGGATCAAACTGAAAAATCTGAAAGAAAACGAAGTAGGTGTGAAAGCCCCCTAACTCACAGCACTGTACAGTTGTTACTTTGGCTGTTTGGGGCCAATAAACACAGGTCCGATGGTCACACTTGTAAAAATGACACAAGGTGAAATTTTGCTTCGCTTTCTCTGATCAATCAATCAATCAACCAATCAACCAATCAACCAATCAATCAGTCAGTCAGTCAGTCAGTCAGTCAATCAATCAATAAATGTCACATGAAATAGTACAAGGTACAATTCCTGTGAAATGTAATTGTAATAACTTAAGAGGTTTTGCAGTATGTTATGCTATTTATATCTTTACTTCCAGTCATTACACACAAGCGGTTGCCTGTCAAAAAAACGTACACAAATTATTTCAAATGTTTTACCAAGCGGCCAATGCGTATGTTTTTCTGGTAAGTGCTGCCTCTGAAATTCAAGCTACATGCTTTTTCAGAGCCATCATTTTGCTACTCTTGATTTCTGCTGGAATATTCCCTTTTAATACAATGTGTCTAGCATGCAGAGTGAGTACGGTACCAGAGCTGAGCTTCATGTGCTCATCAAATTAACGTGGCTTACAGCACATTTGCTTGGCTGCATGTGATGAAGATTTGCTAGGGCCAGCTGTAGGTGTATGTGCAAAGTGTTTGAGGTGTGTGTGCAAAGTGTTTGACGTGTGTGTGATCTCTGAGAGCTGATGTATCCCAGGGAGCCTATCAGAGCTGACCGGACCCAGAGCAGCAGGCAGGAATAATAATAATAATATAATAATAAGTTTATTTGATACAGCACCTTTTACAGACAAAGTCAGAAAGTGTTTCACATGACATTTGTAAAAATACAGTAAGATCAGGAAATAAGCAAAGAAAAAATAATTGAAAGACCAATGAAAATCATTTAAAAGATTAAAACCTAAAACCCAAAGTAACAAACATGAGTCAGAAACGAATTTAAACAAGTGCGTCTTCAGCTGCTTTTTAAAAGCTTCAACAGAGACTGCAGAACGTAAGACAATAGGAAGGGCGTTCCACAGTTTTGGAGCCACTGCTTCAAAGGTCAAACGGTCACCTTTAGTTTTTAAGTGAGTGCGTGGGACCACCAGTAATCCCTGGTTAGAAGACCTGAGTGACCTGTTAGTAGTGTACGGATGGAGCAGGTACGAGATATAAACAGGTGCCTGACCATGCAAAGCTTTATAAGTTAGAACAAGAACTTTATATTGGATCCTGAACTTGATCGGAAGCCAATGTAATGAGTATAAAATTGGGGTGATGTGCGACCTCCTGCTAGACCTGGTCAACAGCAATGCAGTAGAGTTCTGGACCAGTTGCAGACAGTACTGGGACGACTTGCTGAGACAGGTGAAAATGGAGTTGCAGTAATCAAGCCGGGATGATATAAAACCATGAATGATCATCTCAAGTTTAGAATGGGAAGCAACAGCTCTAAGTTTGGCAATGTTTCTTAATTGAAAGAAACATGTGCGGGTCAGTGATTTGATATGTTGATCAAAATATATGTTATGATCAAATATAACACTAAGATTTCTCAGTTTGGACTGTACTGCTGAAGAAAGGGACCCCAAAAGCTGAATAACCATGGAAGCTGTAGTGTCCGGAGAAACAATAAGGAGTTTGGTCTTGGTCTCAATAAGTTGTTTGCCAGCCAGTCCTTGATGGAAGTCAAAAATGTAAGCAATTCCAACACTTGTCAGTCTCTTCCGGGTTAAAAGAGACATACAGCTGGATGTCATCTGCATAGAAGTAATAATGGATATCTCCAAATTGGCTAATTATATGTCCCAGGGGAAGCATATACAATACAAATAAAATCGTACCTAACACAGAACCCTGAGGCACCCCACAGGAAAGGGCAGCAGCTTCTGAACAATAGGGACCAAGTGACACAAAAAAACTTCTATCTGAAAAATAGGAGGTGAACCAATCCAGGGCGCTCCCTGAGATACCAACCCAGTGCTTAAGTCTTTCAAGCAAGATGTTGTGATTCACTGTATCAAATGCTGCGCTAAGGTCCAGCAGCACCAAAACCGAACATTCACCCATATCAGAGGACATTAATAAATCGTTGGACACTCTAAGAAGAGCGGTTTCTGTTTAGCGTTTCTGACGGAAGCCAGATTTAAATTTGTCTAAAATGTTGTGTGTATTCAAGACAGCAGTGAGCTGTTTAGCAACAACTTTTTCTAAAATTTTGGAAATAAAAGGCATCTTGGAAATGGGCCTATAATTTGCAGGAATTGATGTATCCAGTTTGGTTTTCTTCAGTAGTGGCTGAACAACTGCATGTTTAAAATACGAAGGGACACAACCAGATTGCAGAGAGCTGTTGAGTATAGAGAGCCAAGAACATTTTTAAACAAGGAAGTTGGTATAATATCTACTGGGCTCATGGAAGATTTCATACTGCTAACCAGATCAGTGAGTTCTTGTAGCGAGATCGGAGCAAAACAGTTCAAGATTGGTGGCCAGATTGAGTGAACCAAATATAGAGTAGTAGAGGGGATAATGCCATTTCTGACATCACTAATTTTATTCACAAAGAAATAGAGAAAGTCACTGCAGTCCTTATTTGAAAACACTGGCACTTCAGGAGGAGCAGGGTTGACAATATTGTTGATGGTTTCAAAAAGGACTTTAGGGTTACGTTTACTGGAAGAAATAAGGTTAGCAAAGTAAGATGTCCTCGCCTCCTTAACCATGTTGTTGTATTCAGTCAATAGGTCTTTGTGATACAGCCGGTAAACATGAAGCTTGGAGGATTTCCACTGTTCCGCACTCCGACATGTACGCCGGAAACAGCGAATGAAGTCATTTAGCCATGGGGATGAGTTGACTGAGGAAACACGTCGCATTTTACTTGGAACCACTTTATCCAAAACTGATGAGCAATATGTGTTGAAGGAGTGGACCAGACAATTAATATCAGCATGAGAAGACAGCACTGCGCTTTGGTCAAAAGCTGCAGAAAACTTCTGAGCTGAGAAGCGATTTAAAATGCAAGAACAGCTTACATGTAGCCTGGCTCTGCCCTCCTACGTACTTCCGCTCAATTTTCATTTTCCTTCAGTACTATGTCTGGTATATTCTTGGGTTTTCTCCGGCCAAATATTTGACGGTCCAATCAGCAAACAGAGGGTTGAGGTCGTGACATGCGCTAGTTTGAGTTGTAGTTCCGTAATGGCAAGAACAATCTTTGCTGAGTTTTGTTGGTGGCCATGATGATGTTGCCCTCCTCCCCACAGGGTTCGGGAACAGTTTGATTTTCCAGTTCGCTTCGTTAGTGGTGAAGGAGTTGGCTAAGGCGAACGCTAGCGATGCTAAGCCAATAGTTGTTGTCGTCTCCCCTCTTGTTAGCCTGGTCCTACCAGACAGTACGTAGGAGGGCGGAGCCAGGCTACAAGAGTGGCTCTGGGCAGATCTAATAGTTTTAAACTTCAACAGAGTACCCGCCTTCAAGGAAGTTAACACTTGTCAATGGAGAGTGGCCAGACTCTCTGTACAAATGAAATGTACGAGAGTCTGGTAGGACCAGGCTAGCTTACATGTTCACTGGGCAGTAAATCTATATTAAAAGACAGGCTGAACAAAACGTCAAAACAAAACATGGTTAGTAATATGCAGCTCCTCAGAGAAGCAAAAGAGAGCACACCATTAAGACTTAGAGGGAGATAGAGGGAAATGTATGTTGTTTATGTGTGTGTGTGTGTGTGTGTGTGTGTGTGTGCGTGCGTGCGTGTGTGTGTGTGTGTGTGTGTGTGTGTGTGTACTTACGTGGGCTCCTCTGTAGCAGTATGCTGCTCCTCCAGTTCGTGGGCTTGTTTTAACCAGGGCACCTTGGCCTCTACCGGCAGAGATTCTGACGGAAAGATGGAAAAATAAGTTCCACCCCAGTCCAGGGTTCCCACACATATCTATGACCCAAAATAAAATTTCCATGACCATTCACAATGTATAACACAATATGACACAAAAACATATCAGATTCAAACATAATTTCAGCCAGCTGGCCTAAATGGATTACACGGAAAATTTAAGAAATGTACATGATAGTAAACAAAACGTCACGTCATTAAGCCAAGTTATGTCATCAGCTACAGAAATAAAATTTGGCGTTATGTTACATTCAACATTCAAGTCCTCCAAACCATACAACAACATGGGTGGTTTGTTCCCGACCCTCTCTTCAACCCACAGGAGCATTTCATAAAATAGCGCCCCTAGTGGCGGCAGGAAATAAAACTCATATCTTGTCTATATCCACGGCCAGGGACTGAAGTTAACTTTTTTGGCCACCAGCCACTGTGGCAGGTGGATTTTAAAATCCACTAGCCACAGAGGCTTCTTACCAGCCAATTTGTTTGCCTCATAAAGGTGAAATACCAGAAATGCACAAGCATAGTTCTTGAACTTGTTAAGAATACACATTTAAATGCTGTCAAGTTATTAATGAAATCAATAATTAATGACTCTTATCAAACATATTTTTTATCTTTTTATTTAATGATTTCCCCTGTCAGAGACAGTTATCATATACCGACTGCTCCTCTGAGTCCACAAAAAAGGAGCAGACACACTCCTCTTCTCTGAGCCATACACACGACACAGCAGTACATTTGTTCTGCACTGCTGTCGTAAATCAGCACCTCACGAACCTTGCCGTTGTTGCCAACTGCCCACTTGGTAATAAAACGTCTCCTTTTACTTTTCTTTGAATCATCCTCATCTTTTTGTTGGTTGCTTGTTTCAGCCAGCCTCTTCACCCCAGTAATGCGCCACCACATTTTTAGCTCAAATCCAAGCAAATGGCGGACTTGGTTGAAATTTGATGGCGACAAATTCAAATAACTCTGTATCACTCAATTGTCATTGGCTGCCAAGGTAGCAGGTAGATTGACAGTTTTACCCAATGGCAAAATTCACCTGCATTTGGCACGTGGTTGGGTGTTAATTTCAGGCCCTGTCCACGACGTTCCACTTCAGGGATTGCTCTTTTTCTGCCGGAAATTACACCGGATGGCACTCTTTTCGGATGTCCCGTTACCTTCCTCTTTCTTTGTGTTGGCATTCTAAACTCTTTATTTTTTTAATTATGAGGATTAGTGTGTGTGTGTGTGTGTGTGTGTGTGTGTGTGTGTGTGTGTGTGTGTGAGAGAGAAAGAAAACACACACTCTGATCGCAGCAAAGTATCCAAGTCTAATACAGAGTTTTATTATCATGGAAAAAGTTTTAACTGGCACTTAGAGACACACAGTACACAAGCATGCAAAACTATGAGCTTTTTTGGGACAGAATGACGACAACCTTTTGAAGAATCCAGCAGTTTAATGAGCAGGGATGCTCGTTTACAGCGGAGGACGGATCATAAATTAGGGCCACATGATGGAAGCTAATGCAAATGAAGCCTGTTGTTTTTATGGTGAAGGTGGTGACTGTGGGCATTAAGGACAGCACGCACATACACACACACGCACGCACGCACGCACGCACGCACGCACGCACGCACGCACGCACACACACACACACACACACACACACACACACACACACACACAGAACCCATGAAAAAAAAGAAACCTATGACAACATTTTGTTTTGGAGTTTGTACGGGTTTTGCCAAACGTAGTCTCGCATTGCCAGACCTTCCTCCACAGCGCTGTGGAGGAGGGTCTGGCATTCCGGGATGCGAGAAAAACGTGGTCTGGTTTATTGGCATTTCTTTAAACCATTCACAATCGTCTTGGGCGGCGCTAAGCGCCAGAGGGATCAACGGTGCCTCTGCAAAATAGCCTCGGGAAGGAACTTGTTTTGGTGGAACGTGTACGTTCAAAGGTTGTTTTAGTCGTGCAACAGAAAACTCAGATTGGACAGATAGTCTAGCTAGCTGTCTGGATTAACCCTGCAGAGATCTGACGAGCAGTTAACCATAGTCCTCATAAATCCGCCAGAGTTTAAAATTACAACACAAACAATGAGGAAGGTAAAGGACATCCGGCAAAATTTCCAGCGGCACCGGAGCAATGGAGCTGGAATACTGGAAAAGTGCAAAAGCTATATACCACATACATGTACAATAATAGGATTGATAAGGGTGTGTATGGTGAAAGTTTTTTTTACTTGTATAAATAGCTTTAGTGTGTATGTACCGGTATTATGCCTTCTTGTACTTAAACATTCCTTCCTCTATCCAATAGGAGAATGTTTATATACAATAAGATATACAAAATATAAAGACATTAGACATTTGTGATCACATGTCTATTTAGCCTTGTGAGACTGTCCTGATCTCGCAAGCTCCAGTTTTCCACTCGCAGATCAGTCTGGTATCTTGAGACAGAGAAAATTTGGAGCCGATCGCCAAATGACCGACCGATCAGCGCTGGTTTTGAGGCAGGTTTAGGTGTGACGCAACGAGAAGCGACTGTTCAGTCTAAACAACATGGCGACTTCCACGGATGAGATGAGCGTAGCTATCGCGCAAGTTTGATCCGAATTAGAAAGTATTCCTTCATTTGAAGAAGAACAAAAAACGGCACTGGAGGCTTTTCTCGGAGGAAAAGATGTTCTTGCTCTTCTCCCGACTGGTTTCGGCAAGAGTTTGATATATCGTTGATCTGATTGGTTGATTTGGTCAGTCTATCACCAACATAGGTGGTGATAGACAGATGGTTTATCCAATCAGCTAACCAGTATTTTTGCTCCTTCCCAAAAGTTCTCCAACGGAAAGTTCCCAGATGGATATGCTGAGCAAATCCAACTGACGGAGTCAGGTTAATGTCTATTATGTCTATATCTTGCTTACAACACACACACACACACACACACACACACACACACTTACCTCGGGGCTTGTGGCAGGCGATAGGGACCAGACAGTCTTCTTTGACGTGAGGTTTGAGTGACGCTTCGCAGCCTCCGATGTGCTGTCCCCGGTGGTCGATGCACAGCACCACCCGGTAACGCAGGCCGCGCCCACACGTCACCGTGCACTGCAGTGGGGAGGCAACACACACACATCACCTCACATATGATACACTTTACAAGTGTTATCCACTTTCATTTCAGGTGAATAAAGCTATAGTGCATAGTTTCTGTCTCCCCCATGAAGAAGAATGGGGATGGGAGAAAAACATGGTCTGGTTTATTGGCATTTCTTTAAACCAATCACAATCGTCTTGGGCGGCGCTAAGCGCCAGAGGGATCAACGGTGCCTCTGCAAAATAGCCTCGGGAAGGAACTTGTTTTGGTGGAACATGTGTACGTTCAAAGGTTGTTTTAGTCGTGCAACAGAAAACTCAGATTGGACAGATAGTCTAGCTAGCTGTCTGGATTTACCCTGCAGAGATCTGAGGAGCAGCTAACCATAGTCCTCATAAATCCGCCAGAGTTTAAAATTACAACACAAACAATGAGGAAGGTAAAGGACATGTGGTGCAGCTTTGGCGGCTTCAAATCACGCCCATAATTAGTCAGTGAAACGCCCCAAATTAATATTCATCCATACCGACATCATGCGCACAGAGGAAAACAAAGCAAAGGACTTTCACTCAATGTGAAGTTGTAGTTCTTGTTAGAGAGGTGGAAAAGAGGAAAAAAAAATTGTTTGGAGGGCACAGTGTGGGAATTACTAATGCTAAAAAAGCTGTAGAGGGACAACATGTTGCAGATGCAGTTAATGAATTAAAAAGAAATGGTCCGATATTAAAGTTGATGCAAAAAAACGCCTAGCGCTACACAGAGAAAGTGTTTCTGCCACGGGACGCCGGAGCTGACCCATCTTGAAGCGGGACAGGTAATGAACGCTCCTCTGTAACGCTGGGCCCAAAACAGCACAAAGATTCAACAGGACAGCTCGAGGCAGTCAGAACCGTTTCTGAGGCCACTCGTCCCTGTTTGCCAGCAAGTCTTCTTGCTGTCGGTCTCCCATTTGCCACATCTCCCAACAGTGCAAAGCCAGCCATTGTGCGTCATTACGCATGGCATGCCTTTTTCTAGCCATCAATTTGATTGTATCTAAAAAGCTAAAGGTGTCGGAATTAATCTAATTGTAAATGACAAATAGTTCTGCGCAAGAAGCTTGTAATTAAGAAAACGTTCTATTGTACCTTTCACAATGGTTAAATAAAAACCTACAATAAAAACAAACATTTAAAACAAAAATAAAACGATCTAAAGCCATACAAATAAACACTGTATAAAACACTATGATACTGTATATGATGACCATATTAAAACGACGTGTTCCGCCCAGACGGAGGCATCGTAAACAGCATCAGTGTAAACATTATTTGTCCTGTTTATCTATTATTCATGAGAATAAATTCCATAACATGCCAATATAATTACAGAACATTTGAGTCTTTTTCGCAAATATATCTTCATTTGAGTTTACTATAGTATCTTGTTTTTCACCGCAGATCGATCAAACAGGTGTTTGTGTAGGAAATTAATTGTAAGAATGGCTTTGTGAATTCTTCATATCATCAATGAGAGGCAACGTTTTTAATTGTTTAACACAATGGACAGTTTCACGTGTTTCATCTATCTGCCGTCAGTGTCGCCGTTTGTCATTTCACCCGTTTCTGTGCCTACGCCTGGGTCAGAGTGTCCGTGGAGGACCGCACATTTTCCCGTCAAGTTTGCTTTTTCTAAATCCCAATTCTTGCGTAGAGAGCAGCGTACGTCTCCTTTTGTGTATACGCCACGTTTATAAATGAGGCCCCAGAAGTGCCGTCGAGTTTCACTCGTTCGACCGTTTCCACCGCGTGATGTGTGTTTATAGTGTTTGGTGCATGCGTTGACAAAGTGCAGTTTGAAAGCAAACCCAACCAAATCGAAAATGCAAACATGTTTCAACTTCACCCCCGAATTGCACCGAGTCCACCTAACTATAGGTGTGAAAGCGCCCTAAGTGTTCAAACAGTGTGCAGTGTCAGACCAACAGTCCAAAGCCCAAAGATATTTAATTTACAATGATATAAAACAGGGAAGAGCAGCAAATTCTCATATCTGAGAAGTCAAAGCCAGACAGTGTTGACATTTGTGTTTGATAATTGACTTAAAGTGCTCATATTATGCTTTTAGGCTTTTCCCCTTTCCTTTATTGTGTTATTATCTTTTTTTGTGGACGTTATAGGTTTACAAAGTGAAAAATCTCCAACAGAAAACACTGTTCACAAACTGCTCCAAACAGCTCTATTGTAGTCCAGCCTTTACTTACGTAACAAACGTGCGTCACTTTGTACACACGTTTTAATGCTCGCCTAGCTGCTAGCGTGGCACGCCCTCATACTCTGCTTCTGACTGGCTAGTAGTCCTTACCTAGGTACTGCGCATGCGCGACTCCCAACAAGGATGGAATAGAAGTGAGATGCCTCACTCTGTAGCTAAAACAGAGAGCTCAACACACAGGGTGAAAAGAGGAGCTTCAGCAATGTGCAGTACAACAAAAATATAGTGTCTTTTGAAAATTAAACCACATAAACCTATTCTGATATAACATCTAAATACAATTATGAACCTGAAAATGAGCATAATATGAGCACTTTAAATGATTTATTGATAATCTAAATTGTTTGATTATTTTTCTGACAATCGACTAATCGATTAATCTTTTCAGCTGTACACACAAAATTTTGAATTGTTACAGCTCTACCCTGTGGTGCTGGGTACTTGAGATGACTTTATTGACTGACCTGAGACCAGTCCATGGCCACCCACTGGGGGCAGGCGAAGGTGTTGCATGTCTGTCGGGTGGTGGGTCGAGGGGAGTGGGTGCACTTCCACTCCTCCACCTGGGAAAACTGTCCGTGGGTGTCCTCCTCCACACACATCACGCTGCGGTCCTGCCAGCCGCCGCCGCCTTCGCCACAGGACACCGAGCACTGGGTCCAGGGGCCCTGCTCCCAGCTGCACACACGCACACACACACACACACACACGCACACATATGCACGCGCAACACACATGCACACACACACACACACACATGCTCACACACCGCACACACGCACACGGACACACACACACACACACACACACACACACACACACACAAGCACACATACGCACGCGCAACACACACAAACACACACACACACACACACACACACACACACACATACACGGACACGCACACACAAACACAAAAACAAACACACACACACACACACACACAAACAGACACACACACACACACACACACACACACACACACACACACACAAATGAAAATACCTTTTATGTATAGATTTAAATGTTAACATATCATGGGGAGTTCATACACCAGAGGTTTTTAAACCGTGAGGGAGAGTTAAGGCAGAGATACTGCATAAAGTGAATGGGACAGGTGTGTGTGGTGTTCTGAAAACAACAAGGAAGTTAGTTATTGTAGTTTGGCCAACTTATAGGCCCACTCCCCACCATCAGCAGCTGCAGCACAGGCCATGACACACAGCTCATGGAGGAAAGTAAAAACCCTGAGTGCCCAATTTCTGCAATTTGTGTCAAAATCACATTCCTTCTCCAAGTCATGACTCAAGTCTGAACACAGCGTGATACACATGGCTTATTTTTAGATCCAGTGTGACTTATACATTCAGGGGATATCGTTCTCAGATGTCCACTCTGAATAAACTTCCATAAATCCATAAAGATGCTGCTTATATCCCCAAAACTTGCCTGAGCGACATTGTGTTTAAAGTCATCCGGTGATAGTTGTCTGTACATCCACGGAGACACTGCAAACAGGAGCGGCTAATAGCTAATTCTGACACTACCAATTTGGCAAATAGAAATCAGAAAAAGAAGTATAATAGGAGTGACAAAATCCAGAAATATAGTTATTATTTTCATATAGCAAAATATATTAATAGCAATGTATTTCCATTACTTAAGGTTGAGACGTCCAATATACATGGTTCTTATATCCAGGGGACCCCGACACGTTCCTCTATCCATTCATATACAGATCATTTCCCCGTGTTGAAACCTTGTGGACAGGTGGGGGGGACACAAGGGGCAGTTGAGTTGATTTTTTACAGATGGCCCACAGTGTCATACTGTGGAAAGAAGAGTCCTTAAAACTTGATCAGGACCATTTCTATGAAGATCTGCTTTAGATCACCCAACGTATGATGAGCTACTCTGACACTTTTCCACAGCGAATGTCTAGTCCACTTTTCCCCTCTCTTCACTCTCTGGGGTGGCTTGTGGCTCGGAGGAAGAGTGTTTGCAAGGTTGGTGGTTCAATCTCAGGCTCCTCAGGCCACATGTCAAAGTGTCCCCGGATGCTGTATGTATAGCTGTCCAGTGCTCCTAATACTTGTGTGTATGTGACTATTAAGAAATACTTTTTTCTTACTTTCTTACTTACTGGTGATACTTCAAGCAAAGTTTCATGTAGTATCGAGCCTTCTTAGTGTTTTAAAAATAGCTGTTTTGAGGCTAGCATAAAAGTGCCCCTAGGACTCCCATTCAAAAGGCCATTTGACCGAAAAACGAGAATACGGTAAATCTTAAAAGTGGCGATTCCGTCCTAAATATGCTTTTAAACGAAAGTCTGACTCGGGTATATTCACAAAAAGACCCTAGGTTGCATTTTGACGAGAGTTACACTTTAATATAATAATTGATTTTCACTATAATTCCGTCCATAAGTAACACAATGACAGAATGTAGGACTAATTTGGTCATGGGTTTCATTAGGGCTGGGCGATACAGAGAAAATCAAATATCACAATATTTTTGACCCAATACCTCGATATCGATATTGCGGCAATATTGTAGGGTTGACATTTGGTGCTTTCACAAAATATTGATTTTATTGGGACAAAATCGAGTCCTTGATGTGAAAAAGTTTGGGAACCACTGGTTTAATCTAAACAAGAAGACAAAATATACTAATACACTTCTAATTTGCTTTGCCAAATACATTTAGGAGGAAACATAACTGCTGGAATAAATTCACTGGCAATGTTTTTTCCAAAAGTTTCTTCCAATCCAGTAATGCAAAAGTGTGAGCACAAAGGTTACTGCAGGACTCTGGGGATGAGATTTGTCATTGTGCATTACATGCATTATAGCTTTAGTGTACTGAAACAAGAGCTGCAGCTACCATTGATGTCAGTGTATCTTTTGGTCATTCGATTTTCATTTCATAAACAGGTTTTAAAAAAACAAAAAACAAATGGTTATTTGATTTTCGTTTTAAAATACAAAATTTGAAATTGAAATACAGGGCGTTTTTTCCTGTTCAAAAGGGGATGAGAGATATTTAAAAATATGCTTTGATATTCATTTTCTATTTCATATAAAAAACAATAAAATCACTCGAAAATAGAAACAAAAAAAGGCCTGTTTTTTCATATTCAGAGACCGGATGTTGTTATTTCCAAGGGAACAGCAGCAGTGTACCAGTGTTGCTTTCACTTTAGAACATCTATACTGTTAATATTAATATTTACAGTCTATGCTTTGGAACCCTACTCTGATGATGCTTGAGCGGACTTTTATTTAAAAATGTCACATTTATTTATTTCCCTGCCTCCATCTCTTAGTACCGGCATTATGCAACATGACCCCACACAAATTACAACAGAAACTCTTTCAACTGATCTAGTCTCATAAAAGTCTCCGGTGCTGGGTATTAGCTGCTGCCATTTTCTTCAAGTAGCAGCTAGCTAGCAGCTAGCCATCAGCGTGTTGTGACCATAGGTTGTGACCCGGGTCCCCGGTGCTGACTGATTCTGGTCCGCGTGCGAAGCTAGTGTGACCTGCACTAGCTAACATTAGCTAGGTATCAGACGAATCTGCTGAGCTCTTGTTTTACTCATGGGTGTATTAAGGTTTTATTTCCTTTGGCAGATAGTGATATGGTTTGATGCACTATGCCAGGGAGGCTAGCTAGTTGCTTTTAGTCTGAGTCTGTAAGATAACCAAACTTATAACGTGCAAATAAGGAAATAAATGTTAATGTTACATATAAAATAAAGATCACTGAAATAAATAAAAGTAAAACATATGTATTTAGGCTTTTGAACTATATTGACTAATTTATATATTTATATGTATTGCCTCATTTATTAATTTCAAGATGTATTTGATAGCCATATTTATGTATATTTATGTAAAGCGGTGCAAAAAAAAACGGAGGATCAGTAGCTCAGGAAGTTGGGGTATACAGTACATAGTACAAGTTTCCCTCAACTGCAGAAGAATCAGACGCTGCGAAGTGGAAGCTAACTTCAGCGTGGTGTCAGATGAGTCCATACAGTCTATGGTCACATCATGTTTGAGCCATTTTCAGCGCAAAATATCCTCACATTTCTTGCACCCCCACTTCCCTGTGATATGCGCACAGAGATTTCTGCACATGAGAGGCCTTTTTTTCGCCACGTCTAAAATCACATCAGAGTAGGAATCCAAAGTAATTTTAGCATGTGCTGAAAGCAACACTGGTACACTGGCGCTGTTGCCTTGGATCATCCGGTCTCACGATATAAAAAAAACCAGGCATTTTTTCATTTCTGTTTTCTAGTGATTTTATTTTTTGTTATATGAAATAGAAAATGAAAATCAAAGCATATTTTAAATTTCTCTTATCCCCTTTTGACCATGAAAAGGAAAAAACGCCTTGTATTTCAATTTTCAAATTTTGTATTTTAAAACAAAAATCAAATAAACATTTGTTTTTTGTTTTTTAATACCTGTTTATGAAATGAAAATCGAATGACCAAAAGATACACTGACCCATTGACAACACTGAGATCATGTCCACAGTCAACCCATTCTCACTCCCAACTTAATTAACTTAACTAAAATACTGACTCATGGTCAGTGTCTTTGAGCGTCAGATAACGACGCAAAAAGCCCCCTTTAGCATCTGTATGGAACGCACCGGGCGGAGCAGCAGCTCCACCGCGGTGCTGTAAGATGACATAGTATTAAGAGAAACAACAGTAGCGAGTAGTATAAAAGACGGCTGGGTCAAACAACACAGGACTTTCACCCAGGAGACCGGGGTTTCTGTCCCGTACTTGTCCCGCATGTCACTGAAACGTACATTTTATAACCCCTGCCACCATCTTTTCCTTTTTTTTGTGATACATTTTTTATTAGCACCTTCAGACATACAAAACAAATTCCACAATGTGTGACAGGTGATGTCAGATGGCACACAGAACAAAGAAACACAAATTGAAGAAGAACAAAGACCCTCTTCCACCCCCCACCCTCTGTGGTCTCGAGGAAAACAAAACAAACAAACAAACAGAAACCACACCTTGCCTAATCACTCTCCTCTAGTTCTTGTGGGGCTGAAGTCATTAAGTCTCATATTTGTGCTGCTGCACTTTCCCATAGGCTGATAGTTGATGATTTGGCTTTGTTAATCCTTGCTGTAGAGAGCTCAAGCATAACTATGTCCAGAAAATACGCCAACCACTGTTTTATACAAAGCGAGTGAGGGGGAAGCCAGCGCTGAGCTATCATTTTCTTGGTTGCAGTTGAGCCGGCTAGCCAAATTCTCCCAAGCAGGTGAAATTATGAGTCGTCATTAAGTAACAAAACAATCGGGTCAGTAGGAACTCAACATCCTATCACATCAGATGTTATTGATGTTGTTTTATTCCAAAATCCATGCACCTGTTCACACTCCCAGACCATATGCAGGAAAGTTACAGTTTGTTCAGGTTGACAGAAAGTACAATAGGGAGTGGGAATGACTTTAGAGACTGAGTCCAATATGTCCTATGACATATCATAGGTGTGATTGGCAAAGGACAAAAAAGCAGGAAAAAATACGCCGAACACATGACACTGCGACAGCATTGTTTGCATTGTTGTAATATCAACAGGTATTAGGGCATTTAGCATTTACATTACTGTTAATCAGTCATCACTTGATTACACATTGCATTACCTTGTTATATTTAATGAAATACAGTTGAAATACAATTTGGGCTCAAAATTGACAGTTTGAGTTAATTTTATTAGTTTCCTTTGGAAAACCTAATGTATTTCATTGCAACAACACATTTCAATCTACAGTGTACACTTACAAAGGGTTGTAAATAGGAAGGTCAGCTGAAACAGGACTTTGTGCATTACAGTTAAAGCAAAATGGTTGGTGCTGGGAGGTGAGTGACTAACAGTCTGAAAGGAGAAAAGACTCAATCCCGACTAGTGATGTATTTACATAAACAGCATTTTAAATGGGAAATGCTGTGTATTCTACTTCCAGGAAGACAGAGTTTGAAAAAAGTACAACAATGACAATTTAAAACTAGGGTTGGGTACCGTTTGGATTTTTACGATTCCGATGCCGAACCGATTCCTAAACCGATTCTTGAAAAACTGAAAAATTATATAAAAGAAAGGCTTTTTTATGGAGTTTTTTAAAATTGAAAATTATTTAAATTGATCAATATATTAGCGTTTTAAAGTACTTAAATATATAATAAGTAAACCTAAGTCACCTAACACAGATAACTACAATAATTTAACAAATAACAGTTACACTAAGTAACAACAAAATAAATGTTGTTGAGTTGGTATGCCAACCAGCTTCAAACTTTAGCAGTTCTTTTGCAGAAAAAATGACCATATTTGCCTTTCTGGCAAGATACTACACCTCTCCTGACTTATGGCATGTCCTGCACAGGAGAAAACTCTCTCACATGGTGTCCAAGAGGCCTGGACACAGGGAGGAGTTAGAAAGGGCAGACAATTTGGGGAGGCTGTCCCATCTCCCCCACCACCAGGCTACAGGGTCTTGTCCTGAACAATAGACTAGCAGAGCAAGTGTAATATGTTTACTAGCGATCCCGTGCAGTCAGTGAATGGTTAATATGCCTTTACGTCCGTTTTGGTGAGCCCAGAGGGAAAATATGCCATTTTAAAAGTAGCCTACATTAACGGTAGCTAGCTAACACTAGACTACAGAGAAAGTGTGATATTTTTACGTCCGTTTTGGAGCGTTTACAAAAAGCCGTCTATCAGCAGTGATTGTAGAGTGCACGTCCGAGAATAGCGCGGACACGCGCTTCACACCGCGAGCAGCAGAAAAGGGAGAAAGGAACCGGGTTTCGGTTCCCAACCCTATTTAAAACCATGTCTCATGTTCTTCATATTTTAGTCCTCTTTAAAAAAAGTATTGGACTGCTTTTCTTCTACAACTGCTTCAACAGTTAAGACAACAAATCTTATGACAGTGCACAAAACTACCGTTTCTGTATCTTGGCAGCAAGATTTTTCAATGCCTGCAGTCGCCGCTTTTGAAAAGTCTTTCTGGCATTGAAAGCTGCTGCCACTATTGAGTCTTTGGCTGCCTTCTTTCTGGCTGGATTGGGAGCATTAAGTTCTGCCCTTCGTTTATTCTCTGCTCTGTACCTCTGGCTTGAGAGTTTGACATTGCGTACAAGTGATGGGTTGATGGGGCTGTCCTTTGACGGTCTGGAGTAGTGGTGAATTGCTGAGACCTGCATGGCCTTCAGCTGGTACTTCACAACTTCATATGCCTCATAGGTCTCCACATTCAGGCTTGTTGTTTTGGCCTGCATGATGTTGGCCATCATACTAAACGAGGACTCTACTTGAGGGCCATGAAAAGGGCATAAAGCAAAGAGTGCTATCTTGGCAAGTGTTGGGTACCTCGATGTTTGTCTTACTGCATTCCACCACAGGTCAACTCTTGTGTCATCAGTCATTGGTGGCAACATCATGTCACTTGCATATCTAAGATGAGAAACAACATGGTAAATTTTCATTGTGCACAGTAAGAGTAAACATTTTCTAGCACTTCATGTTCAGTAAGTAAAATATATTTTCCCCTTAGTCTTACTGTGATATCCTATGTATTAATAATAGGAGTTAAAGGAGAACTCCGGGCAACACGGAGCTGCTGCAGCTAATGCCAAGAGCTCCCAGTTAGCTAAAACGGCAGTTTTGGGGGCATAACATAACTCATCCCAGACGGCAGCTAGCAGCTAACAGGGTAGGTGAATTTAAACAATGTCTGAGTTGAAAATGCATCTTGTTGTCATGTAAGGGCCCTGTTCATGTTGCACAGACTTATAGCGATCAAGATTAACGTAAAAATTGCCCAGAGTTCTCCTTTAATTGTCTTTTAATGACAATGTAATGTTCATTGTTACCATTAAGAGTAACTTTAAACAAAAGCACTAGCATTGGTACACCAAGAAAATCATTCAATGAAACTGAAGCTCAGCAAAAACTATGGAAAAACCACATGGGGACGTCATCTGGTATGGTGTCTATGATTGGGTGGACTGAATATAACGTGTGTGTGTGTGTGTGTGTGTGTGTGTGTGTGTGTGTGTGTGTGTGTGTACCATTGTATGGTAGAGCACATCTCAAATGGAAATTCTTCTCTCATGTCATAAAATAGCATGATATGCACGAATGGCATCTTCTGACAATTACACACACCTGTATATTTCATGATGAAAACCAGCTTTCTCCTCTTCTGTAAGTGTCACAGCTGGAAACATGTCCAGCAATTTCTTCAGGTGAGGAATGATGTGTAGGCTTCCCCGGGCATTTGGGTCCAAGCATGACAGGGTCCTCAGAACTGGATTGTCCAGAGGCAGTTTTGCTTGCAGATCAATGGCACATCTGGTGTAAGCTTGGGTAACCTGTTATAATGAAGAAACACAGAGAGACATACAGTAAATGGAGGTAAGTTCAAAACCAGTTTATTTTTTCTGTATTTCTTTTAAATATAAAAAAAGAATAAAAGTTTTTGGAAATGTGTACAGTTATTTCAAACAAAATCTGTGTAAACAAGCTACACTGTCTACAATACCTTCATATTGAAAGACGTTGCCACAGGATGATTTTTTCCAAGCTTTTTGAGAATGGAGGTGGCCTCATATCCGATAAAAGGCTCTGACAGATGGGTCTCTGTTGACCTTAAATCAAGAAGCTTCATGTTTGATCCCGACAAGCTCTTCCCCTTTCTTACGAGTTTCTCCGGCTTGATGAAACAGGACAAGAACTCTTTAAGGAGTATTTCTTGCTCATCGTGCAGTCTGTGGATCTTCGGCTCCTTGCATTGAAAGAGGAGGGTGTATTGTTTTAGCATTGGAAGGAGAGACACGTAAAAGTGTAGCTCAAGCAGTGTTCTCTTCTCTTCGAAAAACACCTGCCAAAGCATAGAAGAGCATAAGTTTAAAACAATCATAATGGTTACAATTAATGTAATTCTTGACAAACAAACCAACTCACATAAATACTGACAATAAGTATATTCATCATATTTGGTAACAATATCTACTTTTTGAGTTTTGCCTCTTCTGCATAATTTAAGAGTTGAGGATTGTGTGCTGTTTCTCACCTTTTTGTAAATCCTAGCTTTTCTCATCTTTCCTTCATTTGTGAAGTTTTTGGACCTGACTTGCAACTCCTTCCACAACTCCTTTATGCGGATCCAGCCTGCTTCTTGTACTCCACGCTTTTCAAGAATGGCATTGACTATGTCTTTGTATGTTGCCCTATCTTCATTGCCCAGGAAGGCATAGTAAAAGATGACGAATGCATCCCACATGCGCAATGTATCCAGGCTCACATCCAGCACTGACAGCCACCGATGTGGGATGTATCGCTCAGGCCGTGAGGCATGGATTCCGAGGATGATGGAAATTTCTCTGAGGCCATCTCTCATGTCTGTTGACCATCTGTGGTCTGTGTGAAGATCTGAGAGCAAACCTTCGACCCAATGCTCGAATGGAGTGCAGAATTTCTTGCTGGCATTGTGTATATGGTGGCATGAGTCACCATCTATGTCAAGCATTTGAGGGGCACGCCGATCTCTTATAAGTTTCTCCAGCCCATTTTTGGAGCCTCTCATTACAGCACATGAGTCCATAAGAATGGAGACCAAATTATCCCATGGCAGACCCATCTTTTCAAAGAGCTCGTCCAGTTTCTTGACAAGGGATTCTGCAGTTACAGACACTACCTCCAGGGCTGCCAAGTGTTGCACAACCATCCTCTGAAGTTTCTCAGACCAGTAGCTAACAAGCACACCCAATATCCTCTTGTACGTTTTGCTTGTTGCCTCATCAATGTTGAGGGAGAAGGGGACACTTCTTATTTCCTCAAGCACTTCATCTTGAATTGTCCTTTTAACACCATGATTGAGCTTGTATGAGGCAGAGGTCCTGTCCATAGATAGTTCTGCAAGAGCTTTTGGGTCTTTTGCCAACACCTTTGCTAAATCAATAAGCCCTGGTGTGATTGATAGAGGAAGTGAATTCTCAGCAACAAATCCAAGAACGAGTGCCTGTAACGTTAAAAAAAAAAAAAAAAAAAAAGTAAGAGTGTTTTCTACCTATGCCACATAAAACCAAAACCACAAAATTAGTCAGCACTTACTTGATCCTGTGCAACTCGGTTGCATAAAGGAGGAATTCTGGGTTGCACTGGGTTGTTGGGTGAAGCTGTAACAATTATATTATCCAATGGTGTTATATCGATGCGCATGTTCTGCTGTTGCGTCTTCCAAGCCTTTATATGCTTCGGATGCTTCACATGCTTCATTAGGGCATTCTTCCCACTTGTTCCGTAATTTATATGTTGATTGCAAGTGTCGCAAATTGCCCTGCCTGCTTCCCTAATTTTGCTGAAACAATTCAATGGCATGGTCTCTCCTTGGACTTGGACAGTCTCCTGCAACCAGCTCCATTTAAACCGATTCTTCACTCCCTCATCGATGTATTTTACATCTGGGCTGTTCAAAGTAAGTTTGGCCATGACTCAAAGAATGCTGCGAATGTAAGAATAAAATAAATTATACTTAGGTAAGCAATTGTATTTGTTGCATAGTTAGTATGACAAATGATTTTTCAACATCCCATGTTATTTTCTCATAGAAATAGAGGTAATGGCTTAAGCTAACATAATTTCAAATGGCTCAACATAATTTACTTTCTATGACGTTTACAGTAAATTAATCTAAAAATAAATTGTATTACAGCTCATGACAGTGTTTCCCACACAGACTAATTTGTGCGCCACAGAATCAACACCCACTGCCACATATTGCGTTTCGTTATTATTTTTTTTAATGATATTTAAAACACGTAGCATATTCGTTCAAGTGCATTTCCTTTCCCTGCTCTCAGTCTGACACACACGCACACACACGCGCACACACACACACACACACACACACACACACACACACACACACTCTGACTCACGCGACAAACACACTACAGTCACATTAGCTACAAGAGACAGAGACAAAGCGACAGGCTGCCATTCATTTTCAATGGGAGTGGCCGTTTGCCAGCGACAAGCGAGGAGCTTGCCGCTGCCACGAGCAAGGTGGGGCCAAAATAGACAAGAAGTCTATTTTATGCAAATGCTGAGCGATGCGACAACCAATCGGAGTGAAGGCAGCGTGACATATGTCAGTAGCTGTTTCTCAATGTCAAGGATCCTTCCTGTTGTATTTATGTATATATCTGATATGTTTGGCATTTTATCTCATATATTTTGTTACTTTTATTGATAAATAAATACTTTCAAATCCAAAAACATTGTTCTTGTGACTTGACAATACCTCTGAAATGACTTGTAAGACGTGGTTGAAGGTAGCACCAGAGAATTTCTGTTTACTGTTGCCAAGCAAAAAGGAGTAAGCTAGGCACGCCCAGGAGAGCCCACAAGCGAGTGCATGTCGCTCTCTTTTGTCGCTAATGTGACTGTAGGGTCCTTCTGCCTCACGCGATACACACTCACTCCCTCTGCCTCACGCGACACACACTCACTCCCTCTGCCTCGCGACACACACTCACTCCCTCTGCCTCGCGATACACACTCACTCCCTCTGCCTCACGCGACCCCCCCCCCATCATACACACACACATACACGATTGCGCCTGCTTTAGAAAGTTAACTAGTCACAATTTTTCAAAACACCATATGTATCAGCTGTGAATCAAATAAACTTATTATAATTAATGTTATGTAATTTTTTTACTCTTACGCTGAATGTTTGCTGCTCCAATCCAGATGAGTATTTTCCGCGACTGAAAAAGGCTAGTGTTGAGGATTAGTTATAAGTTAGATTTAACGTCTGTGTAACGAATTATTAACGGAGGAATCCACCCCACAAATTGCTTTCTAATCTGTGGGAAACACTGTCACGCCATATTTCAGTGTGTTGGTTGGCTTCAGAAAATGTTTTTTAACCCAGCTATGGTTATAAACCAGCTAGCCATTGTTGTGCCATTAGCAGTAAAGCTAGACTTAAACAATATGCCACTTCTCCCATTCTACCTATACATGGATGATATATGTAAAACAATTTCACAGCAACAGAGACCATCCATAAAGCAAATGTTTCTAAGTTGGCTTCCTTGAACTTCAAGTAATGCTGGTTACCATTTAGCATAGCTAGCTTCTAGCTAAGCAATAACCAACGTAGCTTGCATGGTTTAACGTTACTTTGCTAGCCCAGAATTGTTTTACATTAATGTTAATGGCAATAATGTTCAATGGATCACTTGTTTAAGTTTAAGTAGATAAAAAGGAAAGACAATATTGGCTTTGCCTACCTGAATCATCCGTGTTCGTCGTCTTGTCAACTGCTACCTGAATCCATGTTCGCCGTCGTGTCATGGGCAACTGAAGTTGTTCACGTGAGTAGATCGTTGGGCACGGTTTACTTTTTCTTTTTCTTACTTCGGGTGTTGGTGTCACGTAGCTACATCACTACAGAATTTATTATACTTGTCAAAACGAAAATAGGAACTCCACTATGTCTCTTTTTACATTTATTTTGTCCCGTTGTCGACTTCAGCTAAGAAATAAATAGAACACATAAGATAACCTTCCGCAACGATTGCAGGCTCTTTGATGGAGCTCTGCTTTGAATGAAGTTCCATCGTGACAAATAAATGGACTACTTGCGGAGTGATATGAAGACATGAATCAGAGGCACACAAGACGTTGACAGCGGCGAGCGGTCATTTAGAACCGTGCCTTGCGATTTGCATGATTTACGAGAACCTCATTTTCAGGTCGGAAAAGCCGGAATTCCGGATTCATCCGGAAGAATCACACCCCTGCATATGTTGAAGTGGATATACTGGTAATTTGGGTTCTTGGAACAGTGGAAAATGTTGTTCCAAACTGTCTCCTAAATAAATGCGTTCCCCTCAGGGCTCAGCTCTCGTTCCCATTTCTTTACTATTGGGAGTTATCCTATGGATACTTGCATCAGTTTAGCATAAATCTTGGACACTAATCCTCTCACAGGAAAATCAACACACCATTTAATGACTGGGTGTGCCTCAAGACTGTTTCCCCATGGCACTCCATAACATTTTAGGGCTGATCTTAAGCGATAAAAGTAGAAGGATGTCCTGGGGACCTCAAAACTAGCTCTCAGGTCTTCAAAACTCAACATACCTTTCTCATTGAATAGCCGGTCTAAAGTATAAATACCTCTGTCACTCCACTGCTTACAAGCAAAGGGTTTGTTACCAGACATTAAGTGTGCATTGTGCCATATTGGGGTATTCAAATGCCACTTATTGGTCTAGCGTAGTTGCTCCTCCACCTGTTTAAAGTTGGTCAGTGTGTTGGTGATAATAGGGCCATAGCATAGCATGCACTTTTTTGGACACCCACCTGCAAAGGCAAGGTCTTGCAGTCTTCGACTTCCATTGAGGTTTTGCTCTATTACTCTGCATGGAACTGTAGATGAGGGGTCCATCCACACTCTGAGGACCCGTAGCTGAAAGGATCTGTGATACACTTTAAGGTTGGGGAGGGCCAAGCCTCCCGTGTTTGTGGTACGTTGCAGGGTAGAGTATTTTAGCCTAGGTTGTTTATTATTACAAATATACTGCCCATTTAAAGTATCAATTTTCTTCCAGAAATGTATTTGTGGGGGGTAAGGGGATCATTGTACTTAAGAAATTCACACGAGGAACTATGTTCATTTTAACAACAGCAATCCTGGACCGTAGTGATGCCGGCAGCGCAGACCAATTGGCCAGATCCCTTTGAACACTACTTAATATAGGTTCATAGTTGTCCTGGACAAGTCGATGTAGCGATGCGTGTATGGTGATGCCCAAATATGTAATTTTGCTTTGGGTTAATAATGTAACACTAATGGCTGATGTCACATGCCTGTTGTTCAATAAAAGAAGATTAGATTTACTCCAGTTAATTTTATAGCTGGAGATTGAGCCAAATTCATTGAAGATCTTAAGAATTTTTGAGTCCTCAAGATCAGAGATGTACAACAAAATATCATCTGCAAATAATGATATTAAGCTGCTATTGTATTTAATCTGGACATTACAAATTTCATTTTGCCTTATGACTTGGGCTAACGGTTCAAGATAGATTGCAAACAGCATGGGGGAAAGCAGGCATCCTTGTCGCAAGCCCTGCTCAATGGGAAATGGCTGAGAATGCAAGCCACTGGTTGAGGCTATGGCCGTGGGATTCGCATATAAAGTACGTACCATGTCAATGAATTTGGCCCCCAAAGCAAGCCTCTCCATTACTTGCCACAAGTAGTTCCACTCTCGGTAGTCGAAAGCTTTTTCTGCGTCCACTGATAAAACTGCTGCGGTTGTTGGAAGGTTTTTGGCTTCTTCTATTACATGAAATAGTCTGCGTACATTCTCTGCAGCATGACGCTTTGGTATAAAACTTGATTGATCGGCGTGGACTAGCTTCTAGATAAAGCGCTCTAGGCGGAGAGCCAAGACTTTGGAATAAAGCTTAATATCAGTCTGAGGCTGATGGGCCTGAAATTTGAGCAATCCGTAAGATCTTTGCCTTTTTTGGGTATAATGGAAATTAGCGCAGTGTTGGTTTGTTGGTGGAAAGTACCCTTCTCTATGGCTGAAGTTAGAGCTTGTAAAGGTCCTAATATGTCAAAATACTGTTCTGATGGAATTCCATCCAACCCTGGCGTTTTCCCTTTTTTAACAGTTTTTAATGCTGATTTAAGTTTGTCCTCTAATGTTATGGGTTGACCCAGTTCTTCTACCTCCTCTGGGTCAAGAAGAGGCAGGTTTAGTTATTTTAGGAACTTCTGGCACTGTGTCAAATCTGGGTTGCAGGAGGACTCATACAACTTTGAATAGAAGGATTGAAAAGCAGCGCTGATATCCTTAGGATTTGTTGAGATACCTCGGTCTGTGCGGATGCTGTTGATAGTAGCTCTGGATTCGCTTCATTTTAATTTCAGAGCAAGCAATTTGCTTGGTTTACAGCCATTAAAATACTAATTTTGCCTCACTCTGTGCGTTATGAATTCAGCTCTCCTTAGCAGATCATTTAACTCTGTTCGACTTGTGACTAGAAGAGTATGTGTAGATTTAGAAAAACAAGTCTTAAGAGACTGCTCTAAAGATTTACAGCGTTCTTCCAACCCCGCAATCCTTGCCTCTTTTTTCCTTTTCAAGCTGACCGCGAAGGAAGATGTGAAATCTCTAATAAATCCTTTAGTTGTCTGCCAGATAAATGCAGGGTCAGAAACTGGCTCTAAATTTTGCATCAAGAGCTGTGTTCTGGAGAAGCGAATTATTAAATTGCCATCTCCTAGATCTTTCTCCTGACATATCACAATGGAATGTGGTTATCAGCGCATTGTGATCAGACAGAATTGCTGGTTCTATTGCTATCGTGTGGAACATTGCCTTCAGCTCACTGGAGCACAAAATATAATCAATGCGGGAGTGGGTGAGGCGGCGTGTGGAAAAAAAGGTATAATCCTTGCTAGTAGGGTGGTGCGTCCTCCATATAGCTGTAAAATGGTGGGATTCCACAACTGCTCTAAACATGTCTGATATATGTTTTTTGGGTTTTGTGTGAGTGACCCCTGATCTATCCTGATTTAAATCTAGAACTGCATTCATGTCTCCCCCTATAATTAGTGAATATTCATTGAGAGAAAGCAATTCATTGGTTAGGTGCAGGAAAAAACTTTCATCATATGTAGACGGTGCATATACCGAAACAAAGGCTATTTTCCTACTCCTTATCGTGGTACATATATAAGATATCCTGCCTGATAGGTCTTTGCTACTTTTGTCTAAGGTGAGTGCGCATTTCCGCGACAACAACACAATGGAGCCCTTGGTTTTGGTGTCGCCACTAGATGAGGTAGCAACCTTTACGTATTTATTTTGTAGACGATTTAAATGTCTTTTACGTAAATGTGACTCTTGTATAATAATTCTTAAATAGTCCAGGAATTTAGCTCATTTGATCGGCCCGTTTAGCCCCCTGATGTTAACTGAAAGGATTGAAAGTTCAGCCATCTTCAAAATTTACATGCATACATGTCTTGAGTACCCTACCGGAATTCGCTGATAAATTTGTAGCAAAGGGTGAACTGTTAGCTCTGAGCAAAGTGTGGTAAAAACATAACAAATAAAATAAATCCCCTAACCCTCTGAGACCGCAGACCCCAATCCCTGTCTGTAAGATAAGTGGCCACATCAAACGCAGCTCACGCAAACTCCAGCCCACAATTACCCCTCCTCACAGGTACGTTGAGACAGGTCTAGTGAACTTCTTATGCTAAACATGAACGGTGTTACAAAAACCCTAGAACTAGGTCTCAACCAGCTATCAAATTCTGAAATAAGCTATGTGAAAAACACACCAACCTGGTTAACTGTTAACAAACATAGATTGTAAACTGGATGGTCAGCTTCCATCATGTTTTTTCAGTCTGGTTAAATGTTCCTGTAAAGCTTGGCTCCAAAACTTACATACAGTGTCCTCGAGACAAATTTAGCATGGTAGCCCAGACACCGCTAGTCCACAGCCACTGGGTCCGCCAGCCTCGGCCCTGCTGCCTCGGCCCTGCCGCCGGCTCCAGCACGAGACGCGAAGTCCCCCCGCCGTCTTCTGGCTCCTTTGTCGGCAACAGGCCCGGGGGCGGAGCGGCCCGTGTTGATGTCACGTCGTCCTCCACATCCATCTCCCGACAGAAAACGTTTGCATCTGTAGCTGCAGTGAAGGCAAACTCTCTCCCTCCGTGGGTCGCTCTCAGAGCAGGTCCGGAGTGCCCCTAGCATGTATCTTGTGTTGTGCTCCTTCAAGCTCCCGATGCCGCTGGGTCGTGAATGCGCCACAGTCAGGTTGCATCAGATCACACACCGTACTTCCCTTCGTCGTGAATGCCTCGTGTTGCAGTGAGGCATTCATTTCTGTTAGCGCTCCCTTTATTGCGTTGTAAACCACTGATTCAAGCACACTTTGTTGCTTTTCCAAGAGATGGGCGATCAAGTGCTCCATGTTCGGGAATGCGCTAGCATCAGACACTATGTTAGCCACCGCTCTGTTAGCTGCCGCCATGTTTGCAGATTTTTGTGCCTGAATATGTAGCTTAGACGACAACGGGACCTGTTTTCTCGCACTTGCAGGCAATTCACTGAGTCACTGTGATAGCAGATAAAACTATTTGGCGTCGAAGAAAAAGGAACAGATTTGGTTATTTATTGAAATGTGGAGGTGGGTACGAGAGCCCTAGTTTTCTGCGACCATTGCGGCTGCTGGTCAAGTGATCTCCCACCACCATCTTTTCCTAAACCCAACTGTCCCATTCTTGAGTCGCATGTCAGTCAGTACGTCCTGACCCAGAGTATCAAAAAGTGACGTCAAGATCCCCAACGTTAAACAAGACTTTTAGCGTGAATAACAAACGCCAAATTCACATGACCAATCGTCCATATTTTGCGCGATGGTAGAGTGAGAAGTGCTGCCACAGTGCTGTCAGTGTATTCATACTTTTTGTAATAATTTTGCCACACTCTCTATATACAGCAAATTTGACTGTTTAAGGCTTTATTTTAACACATCCAGATCTTAATGTTGGGAAAAAATATTTACAGACAATGTATCTCAACAGCCAACTGATTCATTAAAAGACTTTATTTTTGGTGTCAAACTGTTCTTGGAGGGGGATAGGCCTACTCAGAACACCATGGCTACAGCCTTGATCACATCATTTGATTAAAGTCCCCCTCTATATTTTTTTTTAGCTTATTGCTCTTTCACTTGGATGTTTGAACACCTTGCAGAATGACGCAGGTGTAGAGTTTGACACAAGACAAGTGTTTTCACATTCATCTGCTCTGTGCTTGCGTTAAATCTCACTTCAGGATCTGTGACATCCCATTTAAATTTGGAAGCTAGTTATGATCCAGTATGCAAATAACACAAGTGTGATGTGAATGTGTTTATACATTTTGAGGGACACAGAGGTGATGTGATTTTAAATTAGGTAGTTTCACTTTTTTTTTCATTTTTTCACCATTTCAGAAACGATTAATCAGAGCAGAGTATTTTTTTTAAATATAGTAATAAAGTCAGGATAAGATAAGGTTATGTAAAATAGAGGTTTTGAGCAAATGTGCTTCAAGTCAGCATTAACATTTTCATTCCCTAACCAAAGGGCTCTGAATTGCATAAACATATTTTTAAAACATGACTCATGCTTTAACTGCCAGGAATGGATATTCAAGAAAATCAAATGACAAACATGCATGTTGACAGTAAACAGTTTGCAGATACATTCCTGTAAGACCAAACATTCAAGACCAAAATGTCAAGTCCAGTTGCCTATGAGTATATCTACATGTGTGTCTGACTGAGAATCTTCATAGACATGGTTTTTAAGCCTTATTGTTTAATTAAGCTTGCCTTATAGTCCTTACACCATCTTTAGGAATAGTTAACAAGTAACAGTCTTTACTCTGGTTTGTTACCAGGTTATCAGTAGCCATGTTCATGTTGCACCTTTGTTTCATTTAATCTCAACATGAATGATACTGGCTCACAATACTTTCAGCGTGTATATAGCTAGCATATTTCCACATGTAAATGGGGGAATTAAGGGTTTATTTCAATCAAACCAGAGTGGTGATTTTTGGAACAGTTGAAAGATGAACCAAGGAAGCTTTTGGTATTTTTTGTTTTGTTTCTGTCGATACCCTTTAGGCTCCCAAAACACAAACCAAGGGCCAGGGACTTTTGGGTTTTTTACTGTGGACACAAATAATTATAGGTACAATACTGTACAATGTACAGTAATATTTAAAATTTTAAATATATCCAGTGCTGCAGTACATAGCAGCGATAACACAAAAATATACATGCACAGTAACATTGCAACAGTTGTTTGACTTCAGCGGAGATTCACGTCAAGACGGTCCTCTGGGGAAAAGCCTTGCACCCATACTACAGATATACACTACACACATCATTGAGTTCTCTCTCAGCACTCAATCCACACACATTCATACAGAACATATGCTGCTGTGCAGCAGTGTGGTCCAGCGCTACACAGCCAAGCATAATGCTAACGGAAATGATGGCTTATTATGGAGTGTGAGCCAGCAACCACCAATCACACACATCTGTTGAGCACACAGCCAACTGCTTTTGGGAGGAATTCAAAAATAAATAAATCAATATGCAAAACTGGAGCGCTCTCTCTCTCTCTCCCCAATGGATAGAAGAAGTCAGACTGAAGATTTAGTGACACCTACGGTGGTTGACGGGTAATGCTCAGAGGTGGAAAGTAACAAATTACAATTACTCACATTACTGTAATTGAGTAGTTTTTGTGTACTTTTTAAAAATCTGTACTTTAACTTTTACTTAAGGATGTTTAGTTTGAAGTGTTGTACTTTGTTACATTTGAAATCAGATCCGTTACAGAGTCCAAAAAATGTAATAAAAAAGCTCTCAAACGTTTGGCGCTGTTGCTTTTGCAAAGTATCTGTCAAAAAACTAAAATGGAAAGTGGCTTTGTGCTCTTATCAAATCACAAAAGACTTTGATTTGATTTAAAAAGTATAATAAGTATAAAAAAGATATCAAAGAAGTATAAATATAAAAAATATATATCTCCCCGCGATGTTAAAAAGTAACCTTTACTCTGAGTACATTCTAAATTAGCTACTTTTAACTTTCACTTGAGTAGATTTTTATACTGATAATTTTACTTGTACTTAAGTAAAAGTTCATCAAAGTAATAGTACTTTTACTTAAGTAAAATATTTTTGTACTCTTTCCACCTCTGGTAATGCTTTACTTGCGAGGACAGCTGCTGTGGAAGAGAACTAAGATTGCTTTCATGCTCGATGGTGTTTTAAGCCTCAAATGTCTCCTTCCAGGCGACCGTTGACTTCAAGGCACTAACCCTAACCATAACTATTGCCTAATCCTAGTGCCTTCCAGGCAGCGCTGCCTGGATGGAGACGTCGGGGGCTTAAAACAGATAAACTGCTTTCACATCCGCTTTGTTTGGTCCGTTTAAAACCAACCCTGGAGCGTTTTGGTCGGATAGTCCGGTTGGTTTGGGGCTGGTGTGAAAGCTCATCTGAACTCTGGCGCGGACCAAACAAACAAGCTCTGGTCCGCTTGAAAACGGTGGGTCTCGGCTCGCTTCCAAGTGAACTAGAGTTCAGTTCACTTCAGGTGAGAACACAATCCGACCCAAATACAGGAAGTGAACCACAAACAGAGCATTTACAGGCCTGCTGTTTCAACCTTACACACAATTTACCGACTTATATGAAATTTAAGGGATGATAACTTTCAGATCCATAAGCTGTTCTGAGCACACATCGCTGGTCGTCTGTGTGACATCATCATCTCTCTCTCCTTCACTTGCTGTCTGTCAGCTGCTCATTGTTCACCTTCTCCTAAAATATTAGAAACACTAAAGCAGAACCAGGAAACCTAAGACGTTATAAATGTGGTGTTGCTCCATTATTTCTGAGACCAGAAGTGTCAACAAGTTTCGGATATTCTGTCCAATAAACAAGCGACCATCTTGATTGTGTGGCGTGTGTTTACAGTGTTTGACAAAGTGCAGTTTTACATCTAAGCCAACACTCTGTCCACACTGGAAATATGTCAAATGATTAAAAAAAAGACAGCAGTAGCTTTGAAAATGAAGGACTGTCATGGTTACTCACCGAGGCAGAGGTTGGAAGTGGTCATATGGCATCACCTCTTTGAATCCGTCACTGGAGGAAACAAAAGATCAAACAACACAGTAAGTTTATGAGACTATAGTCTATATCCACGATGTTCCACTTCCGGGATTGCTCTTGTTCTGCTGGAAATTCCATCGGATTTCCCTCATTTCAGTCGGATGTCCGTCACCTTCCTCTTTCTTTGTGTTGGTGTTCTAAACTCCGGTGGATTCATGAGGACTATGGTTAACTGTTCCTCAGATCTCTGCAGGGTAAATCCAGACAGCTAGCTAGACTATCTGTCCAATCCGAGTTTTCTGTTGCACGACTAAAACTACTTTTGAACGTACACATGTTCCACCAAAACAAGTTCCTTTTCGAGGCTATTTTGCAGAGGCACCGTGGCTCCATCTGGCGCTTACGATTGTGATTGGTTTAAAAAAAATGCCAATAAACCAGAGCACGTTTTTTCTCCCATCCAGGAATGCTGTGTGATCTAACCAGACCTTCCTCCGCAGCGCTGTGGAGGAAGGTCTGGCAATGCCAGACTAATGAGACTATGATCTCCAGATAGCAGCCCTAGTCATGAGGTCAGAAGAATCATATATGATATATGAGCATGTATGATAAATGGAAGCCCACGAAGAGGGCTCATTAATAGCAGTTTGGCCCTCAAGGTTATAATAAAGTGGTAAACGAGTGTCAAGAGAAAAGGCTTTGTGCTGCTGATTTAGCATTCCTCCTCTTTAGCCTAGTGATTAAATCCTCCATCGATCCAGCCCTTCATAAAACAAGCATCGAGCTGAGCTAAGAAGATAATTCTTAGCTCAGAGCATTTCTGAGCTCTACCTGATCAGATCGATCAAACAAAGCCTGCTGGGTAACAGGCAGAGGGGTAAAGTAACTAATTACAATTACTCGGTACTGAGTAGTTTTTTTGTGTACTTTTACTTTTTAAAGTAGTTTTTAAAATCTGTAATTTTTACTTTTACTTTTTACTGAAGTATGTTTAGTTTGATGTACTGTACTTTGATACATTTTAAATCACATCTGTTACTGAGTAAAAAAAGGGCCAAAAACCTTTTTTTTTTAAAAGGTTTTTGGCCCTTTTTGAGTTTTTTTGGCTTTGTGCCCTTAACAAATCGCAAAAGACTGCAATTTAGTTAAATATGTGTAATAAGTATAAATAAGATATCAAGTATAAATAGAGCGATTTCCCCTCGCTGTTAAAAAGTAACTAAGTAACTTTTACTTCAATTTTAAATGAGCTACTTGTTACTTTTACTTGAGTAGATTTTTATACCGTTAATTTTACTTCATCTTAAGTTCCTCAAAGTAATTGTACTTTTACTTAAGTAGAATATTTTTGTCCTCTCTGTACTCTTTGAGCCTAATTCTATCTACAGGCTGCTACATATTGTTATGAAGAGCAGAAAGCTCTCACATTGAAGTCCTATCAATGAGTTCCTTCTGCCAAACACTAATTTAAAATGTATTTTGTCACCATTACAAGGCTTAGGTGAGAATAGTCTGGTGCAACGGAGGTACATCCCAGGATAAAGCCCCTCCCCTTCTGCTATCTACTACAAACTACAACAACCTCCGAGCTAGCAAGCTACACGCTGAAAATGGTGAGTTCTGACAAACATTTGGTTTGTGCAACAAGGCAGGCCTGCTTGGTTCTTTTCGGTGAATGAGTGTAAAGATTTACAAAGAATATGTTTACGGCGTTTAATGTTACTATCTAACAGGGACGTGCTAGAATGTGTGCATGCTAGCATTGCTAAAAAAAAGTATTATTTTCAAAGTATATCTTATGGTCTGCAGTAGGCTAGCGTTAAACATGTAGACATGGCGTGAAAATGGCTGAAAAATGGTTTTCAGTGAGCTACCCAGGCGCCCATGTATCCAGCTAATTTAAACAGCTCACGATACTTTATTGTATCAAGGATGAACAAATAACTTCATTTAATATTGTATGTGGCGTTTTCTTTTGCGGGGTGCAAATGTTCCACCAAAACAAGTTCCTTCCCAAAACTATTTAGCAGAGCCACCGTCGCGGCATCCGGAGCTTAGCGCCGCCCAAGACAATTATGAATGCAAACAACTCAGAACGTTTTTTTTCTCCTATCCTGGAATGTATGTGTGGTGTAGCCAGACCTTACTCCAGCAATGACACAGTGCTGCGGAGATGGCTCTGGCAATGGTAGACTAAGGTTAACATAACACAATCTTATCTTATCTTACTTACAGCTAATCTGACACATAGCTTTGATCTTCATTATGCCTGTGCATTTTGCTCTTAGTATTTGCTGTCCATGTGATGGACCAATTATAACATTCAGCCAGGAACCACAGATGAAAAGTAGACTTATTCGCCAACTCTGACACAATTCTTGTAATGTTAATGTATGAGCATTGTCCCTGTCAAGTAACCAGAATGAAAGAAAGCGTTTAGTGGCATGCAGCACTTCACCAAAGCCTGACAATATCCAAACTTACTTTCACAATCAACATTGTACAGCGTGGTTGACATGGAAGCTTGGCCTGATGGTAACACAAGGGGGTCTATAGGTTTCTTACATCATTTGTGTTTAAATGGGTCAGGATTTGTGTTCATGCTTTTTAAATCAATCAGGCTAACTTATGTTTTTCCTAAAAACATGACTCCAGCCCCATGACATCCTAACTTAGAGAAAGGATGGATGGGTTAAGGGGTAATGGTATCAAAATGTTCCTAAAAAGTTGTTTTTTTGTGACATCGCCGATGTAAAACTCAACTTGTAATGATCCCTACCTCTCTGGGCAAGGGTCCATGTTGCACTCCTTGAGTTTTGGTGTGGGTTTGGTGTTTTCAGGATAGCTGTTGCAATGGTGCTCAGGCAGGGTCTGGTTGGATCGGATGTCTGTGCACTCTGCAGAGTTCAGCTGGTAGCCTGGGGGAGGAACGTGTTTAGGTTGCTGTAAAACATTGCAGATATGAACAGTTTAATGGTCTAATCATTTCAGCTGGACTTTAGGCCGTTATATTGTTGGCTAGTTTAATTTATAATAAAACATCATATTTTATAAACTACATGTGTATTGTGTGCAAAAATCTTAATTTTTAAAGTAACTAAAGCTGTCAGATGAATGTAGTGGAATAAAAAGTACAATATTTCTCTCTGAAATATCGCGCAGTAGAAGTAGAAAGTGGCATGAAAAGAAAAGACTTGAGTAAAGTACAAGTACCTCAACATTTGTACATAAGTACAGTACATGAGTAAATGTACTTTGTTACATTTCACCACTGGTTAAATCATCATTCAAACACTAAGACAGCTGTTAAGCGCATTTCAGACTAAAGATCTGTGATGATCTGAAACCGTTTTAGAACGTCGCAGGGAAAAGTTTCAGCGGTCTGAACCGGCCCGTCTCAGCTCGACTCAAACCAGCTGATGGTTTCGATGCGACTCAGCTGGTCGAGTCTCCAGAGGCTGGTTTTAGAACGTTTCAACAGCCAATAGAGAAATCAGCTGGTAAAGTCAGCTATAAACTTTAGAAATTAAATGATCCATAATCCATTTTATTTGTATGTTACAAACAGCTGGTAAAAATGGCAGAGTTTTAGATGGAGCCTCAACGACCGCCCGAAAGCACGGTAACCTTATATGGTCGCACGAGCTAGAGAGTGAAGAGAGAGAGAGCCAAGCGGCGTTAGAAGCAGTGAATCAGAGACATAAAACATGTTTTCGCCGATTCATCACTACATACAGCTGTAGCAAGCATCTCACTATCACTAAAGTTATCCACATTCATATTTAGACGCAACAAATGATATAACCAGCTACAAAAAAGCCAAAAGTCAGAAGTTAGAACGGAAGTACAAGGAGTCGTTGCTATAGAGATGATACACCGTCTCGTCTCGTCTCATTGGTGTGAACTGGCAGGTTTTAGAACGCTGCAGACCGGCTTGTTGCAAGAAGTTGCAAGTTTCAACTCGTCTGGTTGTAAATCTTTGGTCTGAACTGGGTTTTAGTGTGGAATGACTGATGATCTCACCTCCTCCACAGCTGACCGAGCAGGGGAAAAAGTCTGTCTCTCTCCACTGGTACCTGATTGGCTGGTAGAAGAGAAACTGGACAACTGTGTCCTTGGAGCCTCCATACTTCATCTGCACAGCATATAGGGTAAATAAAGAACATCAATATGTTGAAGTAGTGAAATGTAGGGGAGATGATGGAACAGTAGGGGAGGAAAGTAGAGCAAAGCTGAGCCTAGTAAAGTAGAGGATCCCACTAATGAGAATCAAGGGGAAGAGTTAATGCTAAGGAACGCCCTGAAAGCCTTTTCGCGCACTGTGTTACTTTGCCGATCGAGTGGGTACGATCCCCGGGAGAAGTGCTAACACTTTATGCCACTTAGTCACTGATTTTGGTGAAACTGGATCATATTTTATGGAGAAAAAGGTTTTCTGGTTTTCCCTCTGATGTCCTCCGGCTGCTCTGCCTTGACTCTCTGGGATTTATGGAGTTTCCTGATGGACAGAAAGACGGTGAGCTGATTGGTTGCTGTTCAACGGGTAAGTTATTTTAGCTGGCTTGCTACACTCCAAGAAACTTTACAAAGTTTTTAAAAGGAAATACACATACTATGAGAATTCACTCACTACAATACATACATTATTAAACATTAAAAGCAGCTCTAAAAAGGTTTTGACATGTGATTTGAACATGGACAGATTGGTCGCGGATGTGTTTGGGGAGAAAGTTCCGGGGGAGGGGGGGTGGTGGTGGGGGCAGGGGCAGCTATAAAGAACGCTCTGTTGCCCTGGTCCGGTGCTTGGTCATGATTGGTGGTGACTGTAGGTTGGCATCAGAGGAGGCTGCGGGAAGGAGTGTGGTGGTGAAGCAGGTCAAACCAAGGGACTACGGGCAGAAAATAGCACTTGTGCTACAACCTGGTACAATGCATCTCTCCTTGTTATCATACATGGTTAATGTTAACTTGTGCATTGTCCCTGTTTAAATAAAATAAATTATAAAAAAGGTCGGTGAGATAGGAGGGGGCCTGGTTGTGGAGGGCTTTGCGAGTGAGTAGAAGGACTTTGAATTATATTCATTGTGGGACAGGGAGCCAGTGGAGATTCTGGAGGACCAGAGTGATGTGGTCACGGGAGCGTGAATGGGTGTTAGACTTGATGTCTGGATGTTAGAAAAGTGTTGGACTTTCTAGTTTTTGATCATAAGTAAGGTAATCATAACAAATGCAGATGTACATACTACCGTTTCCCCCAGTGTATTGCATGCCTGGTGGCCCACTGGGCCTAAGTTGCCCCCCACCAGGCCTAAGCCACTGCATGTATTTTAAAGACATTTTTTAACCACAGTTACAGTGGGGCAGCTGAGTTGGATGTAGTCATATTAGTTAGCTTTTAGCACTGACTTAATGGAGTGGTTATGGTGCAGTGGATATGACACATACCTTTGGTGTGGGAGACCTGGGTTCAATTCCCACTGTGCGTGCGACCTCTGACATATATAGCATTTGTTAAGTTGCTTTGGATAAAAGCGTCAGCTAAATGACATGTAATGTAAGGCCCTATGGAATCTTTCTTATAGCTCTTTTAAATTCTCAATTTTGCGGTTCCGTCCATGATTCATGCATGCAACCCTGTGGCCCCCTTCTAGTTCATTCTGCAGTGGTACGGTGCGACACACTGCCGTGAGGTTTACAGATGAGGTTTACAGACGGGCTCGATAGTGAACGACACGCTAACATGCTTACAGGTTTAGTGCTTTATATGTTTTTTTTAGCAGAGCTGGACCAGAGAACTGGTTAAAATAGATCGGTGATGCTGTTCTGCCCCTCATTGTTCTCTTAATGTAGCGCTTTATGTGGAGTGAGTACTGCGTTTGTTTAAAAAATAGCCTTTAGACGCAGGGTTGATAAGTATATATATATATTATTTTATTTAACATATCTTTATTGAATTTTCGAGGGGCACATACAATATAAAGTAACAGCAATGGAGCCCTCTTTTCAACCCACCCACAACCCCTCAGATCACTATTTCTAATACATACTTTTTTAGATATTGTTTGAAATGGTCTTTTACATCCTGACAGCAATAAATAACTTATGGGCTCTGTAAAAGGAGCAAAAAAGATCTGTCATCTGCAGCTGCTGTAATCCTGTATAAACGCCAACCAATCACTGCCTCGCAGGCTTTTAACCAATGAAATGCCTCCTTGCCCCGCTGAGCGTATTCTACCCCTCCCATGTGAGAGCCTGAGCTCAATGCGCGTCGTCGCCGCATTGCTAACAGTAGTCATGTTTGTTTTAACCATTCGGTATGATAATATTAGGTGTTTGCTTACCGGTGAATGAGACAGGAAGTTAAACTGCGGTGCTTTCTCCGCTCTGAAGCAGCGAGGCAGCGGTGCTCGTGCATGTCTGTGTGTGGGCGGAGCCCCGAGGCCAGGGGGAGGGGTTAGATGGAGCCCTGACCAGATGCTACTTTCAAATCTTGCTAGCTCTTCAACATTACCAACCCTGTCTTTAAATGCTACATTGCTGGTATGACAATAATGGGAGTCAGAGGCGAACCAGCTTTAAAAAGTGCAGATGTGGATTTTGAAAAGTAACTTTAAAGTGTTAAATTGAGAATGAAATTTGGTGTGGTTGGTAGAAAGCTATAAGCATATTTCCCCAAATATTGACCTATTTCTTTATAAAAGACTGTATCCAACAAATCTAAATCTGAAACCCCAAGAATATAAATGTATTAATTCTGCTATACTGCAGGCAAAAAGGACTATAGCTTTCATCTGGAAGAAAATGGAGGCACCTACAGTTGGTGCTTGGATCAGATATATGGCAGCTTATTTAACAAAAGTTGTAATGTACTACCTGTGAGTGTCAATAAAAATAAATACATTGTGAAAAGAAAAAAAATATGAGTAATGTAGTTTGTAGCAAACATTATTCAAACAGGAGTAAATTGTGCACACGCGCACACACACACACACACACACACACACACACACACACACACACACACACACACACACACACACACACACACACACACACACACACACACACACACACACACACACACACAATACAATATTTGTTAGCAGGAATCATTCATTGTTGGTTTGGGCCTTTTCATGGGATTTGCTGATATGAAGAAAATATCACCACATCCTTAGAAGTGTGTGTTAGAATGGGGTCACAGTGGTGAAGTCATTGCAAAATGCCTTTATCTTCGCAAGACATCTGACTGTGTGGAGGCCCTGTTAAGCTCAAGTGCTTGTCTTCATTAAAACTACAACATAAAAGGGCTTGTGAAACAATACAGTCATTAGAAATAGGAAGATTCACTTCTATTTAAATTCGGCAGGCCTCTCCAGCAGTGACACTAGCAGTGCTGCTGGCAACAGCCTCACAATCTAATTAAAATCATATCCCTGCATTGCTAAATATTAAGCAACAGACTTATTTATGTATGTTGTATATCTCTAATAAAATATGTACATCAGAAGCTAAAAGTCCTCCGGCTGTTTTGCTATAAACCTAGGCCTGCCCTCTTTTCCTTGTTTCACCTTGATAATGTAATCAGCGTTGAGTGGGCCATGTGTTCTGAGTGTCTGCCGGTCCGTCCCTCTTTGGAAGTCCAGGGAGGTGTTTCCTATCACATAGGAGCCGCTAGACACCAGAGTGGTCTCCTCCTTCCTCCCCTGAAGAGAGACGGCTTCGATAACTGAGGGACAAGGAGCAAGATGGACATTTATTACTGTACAGTAACTTTCAATATTAACTTCATTTTTGAAAGAATCCCTATTATACTCCTTTTTCCGAGTCTTTTTGAGTTTGTACTCTTGGGGTAGAATAGGTTTACATGCTTTGATGTTCAAAAAACACATTATGTTTCTCATACTGGCCATTGCTGCAGCTCCTCTGTCTGAAAGACTCTGGCTGTGTCTCAAACCTCCTGCTTGCACACTTCAAACACTTAGTTTTAAGTATATAGTGTAGCTAACGGAAAAAGTCAGTCTACTGAAAGTACCCGGATGACCCCCTAAAAACGGTCAAAAAGTTCAGTGTGGAACGATGGACACTACGTGCACTAAAAGGGTGCCATCTTGACTACAAAGTGGAAAGGGGAGGGACCAGGGACGTTGTCTGGCGGCTGATTGGACAAACGCGTCACGTGGGTCTGGCTTCTCCCGTATTTCACAACCGAGCATAATGGCGACTCGTTCAGAATACATTCTCTTATTTTACGAAAATAGTTCACCGAAACGTGTTTCTGAAAACATTTTAAGCGAGAAATAGGCCATACAGTTGCTGAATCTGTCTGTTTTTTTGATCGACAAAGGTCAGTTTAATAGATTTTCGGCAGATTTTGAGAGGCCGACCGCTCGTCATTTCCAGTGTTGTAACATAAGTGTTCCTTTTGGGACAATACTAACCATCGAAAGTGGGCACTACAGCAGTAAATGGTCAGTGCACATTAGCAGTGTACTGACGGAAGTATGCACAGCCTCTGTCTGAGTTTTTGGCCCCGCCTTCCTGAAAGGCCAAGTCTGCTCTGATTGGTCAGCTGGCCCACTCTGTTGTGATTGGTCAACCAAATTCAAACTAGCCACTGCTCAGGCAGCACCAATGGGAGGCACATGGAATGTGGGCGAGGTGTTTCAGGCAGTTGAGTAAAACTGCTGTTTGTGGGAGTGTAATGTTTTATTTGTACTTTATACATCTATTACATACACAAGAAACTATATAACACACTCAAAGATGGGAAAAATCCAAAAAAGCATAATAGTGGCTCTCAAACTTCATATTTGAATATTCCTTTTAACATGATGCAAATAAATGCATAAAACATAATGAGTAGACCTGAGGAGGCTGGGTGTGAAATATGTTGCAGGCTATGCACCAAAAAAAGAAAAGAATCTGTTATCTAATAAAGAAATAAATATTAACTTCTAACCTTAGGAGTGCTGTGCAGTGGGATTTAAACAGTACATGGAGAAAACACTGTTCTGCAAGAGCACAACTGAAGTCAAAAATCAACACATCAAGACACGGATGTAGACAGGGGAAAATAAGCAAAGAGTAGGATGAAAAAAGTTATACACAATACAGAAAAAAAGTGGGTACAGGCCACATCTTTTGCTTGCTCTTCACAATATTATCGTTATTAGAGTAAAGCATTGGTAGCTGCTAATGTCACATAACTATAAAGTCAGGTGTTCATAAGTGCCCACATGTCAGACGGCAGCTGGATTCTCGTGATATTACGAAATCACTTGAGAATCACGGGTTAACAAATCACACGAAAAACCATCTTGTCAGGCTTTAAGTAAAGCGTTTATGTCTGAACTACCAGCGGACCGAAACCAATCAGCATCCTTTGAGGAGCTACTGGCAGCTACAGGCGTGGTTTAGGTGTGTGTAGGCCAACACTGTCAGTTCTACACAAAAATGGCGGACTTGATAGAGAGATGGTTCAGCCAATCACCTGCCAGGTATTTTTTTGAAAGTGCCTGCCCTTTCCAAACAGTTTCTGACAGCAAATGGTAGCCCGGTAGCAAGGTACTGTACTCTGTAATCCATGATGACAATGAGACCACAATACAGTAGCTGTGTTGGTAAACCGTTCGCTATCATGGAAATTGTTGGCGATATAGTGTGTTTGCCATTTTGTAGTGATATTTGAATTCTCTGCAGTTAATGTCATTCACTATATAGTCCACTATAAAATACCCACAATGCACAGCTAATTTTAGCGTACATATGATGTACCCTACATTTTACTGCAGTATACGACAACGCAGCGCGGTAGTGTTTTCCCGGAGGAGGAGAAGAAGAAGCAGAAGGACCCATGAAAACTGAAAAGGAAAAATGGAGCAGGCTTTGGTTTCTAAACAGTGGACATGTTACATGCAACATATATAATGTACAACCTTTTACTATTCTCCTGAGTGCTTGGTTTGTTTAAGGGACGAATTAAAAGTATTTTCTTTTTTTAAGATACATTTTTTATTGTTTTTTATCATTAGACATACAGAACAGAGAAACACAAATTGAACAAGAACAAAAACCCTCTCCCACCCTCTGCGGTCTCGAGGAAAACAGAACAAATAAACAAACAGAAATCACACCTTGCCTAGTCACTCTCCTCTATTTCTTGTGGCGCTGAGGTCATTAGGTCTGATATTTGTGCTGCTGTGCTTTTCCATAGGTTGATAGTCGATGATTTGGCTTTGTTAATCCTTGCTGTAGAGAGCTCAAGCATAACTATGTCTAGAAAATATGCCAACCACTGTTTTATACAAAGCGAGTGAGGGGGGAGCCCGCGTTGAACTATCATTTTCTTGGTTGCAGTTGAGCCGGCTAGCCAAATTTTCCTCTGTCTCCCAAGCAGGTGAAATTAAGAGTCGTCATTAAGTAACAAAACAATTGGGTCAGCAGGAATACGACATCCTATCACATCAAATAGTATTGATGTTGTTTTATGCCAGAACTCGTGCACCTGTTCACATTCCCAGACCATATGCAGGACAGTTCAGGTTCAAAGTTTGTTCAGGTTGACAGAACGTGCAATAGGGAGTGGGAATGACTTTAGAGACGTATCTCTTCTGGGGAGTCCAATATGTCCTATGACATATGTTGAAGTGGATATACCGGTGATTTGGGTTCTTGGAACGGTGGAAAATGTCCCAAACTGTCTCCCAATGAATTGCGTTCCCCTCAGGGCTCAGCTCTCGTTCCCATTTCTTCACTATTGGGAGTTCTCCTATGGATACTTGCATCAGTTTAGCATAAATAATCTTGGACACTAATCCTCTCACAGGAAAATCAACAAACCATTTAATGACTGGGTGCGCCTCAAGACTCTTTCCCCATGGCACTCCATAACATTTTATGGATGATCTTAAGCGAAGATAAAAGAAGAAGGATGTCTGGGGGCCTCAACACTAGCTCTCAGGTCTTCAAAACTAAACATACCTTTCTCATTGAATAGCTTGTCTAAAGTATAAACACCTCTGTCACTCCACTGGTTACAAGCAAAGGGTTTGTTACCAGACATTAAGTGTGCATTGTGCCATATTGGGGTATTCAAATGCCACTTATTGGTGTAGCGTAGTTGCTCCTCCACCTGTTTAAAGTTGGTCAGTGTGTTGGTGGTAATAGGGCCATAGGCTAGCATACACTTTTTTGGACACACATGCAAAGGCAAGGTCTTGCAGTCTTAGACTTCCAGTGAGGTTTTGCTCTATTTCTCTCCATGGAACTGTAGATGAGGGGTCCATCCACACTCTGAGGACCCGTAGCTGAAAGGCTCTGTGATACACTTTAAGGTTGGGAGGGCCAAGCCTCCCGTGTTTGTGGTAGGTTGCAGGGTAGAGTATTTTAGCCTAGGTTGTTTATTATTCCAAATATACTGCCCATTTAAAGTATCAATTTTCTTCCAGAAATGTATTTGTGGGGGGTAAGGGGATCATTGTACTTAAGAAATTCACACGAGGAACTATGTTCATTTTAACAACAGCAATCCTGGACCGTAGCGATGCCAGCAGTGCAGACCAATTGGCCAGATCCCTTTGAACACTACTTAATATAGTTTCATAGTTGTCCTGGACAACTCACTGTAGCGATGCGTGTATGGTGATGCCCAAAAATTTAATTTTGCTTTGGATTGGTATTGTAACATTAATGGCTAATGTCACATGCCTGTCGTTCAATAAAAGAAGGTTAGATTTATTCCAGTTAATTTTATAGCCGGAAATTGAGCCAAATTAATTTAAGATCTTAGAATTTTTGGAATAGAGTCCTCAATATCAGAGATGTACAACAAAATATCATCTGCAAATAACGATATTGAGCTGCTATTGGATTTAATCTGGACATTACAGATTTTATTTTGCCTTATGGCTTGGGCCAACGGTTCAAGAGAGATTGCAAACAGCATGGGGGTAAGCGGACATCCCTGTCGCGAGCCCCGCTCGATGGGAAATGGCTGAGAATGCAAGCCATTGGTTGAGATTATGGCCGTGGGATTCACATATAAAGTACGCACCATGTCAATGAATTTGGCCCCCAAGCCAAGCCTCTCTATTACTTGCCACAAGTAGTTCCACTCTAGGCAAATTAAAAGTATTTTTGTTTCAGTTTGTTTACATGATGCTGGGCGCGCCCGCCTCCGTCACATAAATAACCGGCGCATCTACTGACGGAACAATGTTTTCAGTGAGTGTCCGAAAAATCGTTTGGTCGTTCCCTATATAGTTCACTATTTAATAAACACTATAAAGGGAATAGTGAGTGAGTGAATGAGGGAACATCAGATGATGTCTTTAAACATATGTGACAAGATATCCAGGCTTCCTACCAAAGACAATAATTTTTAGGTTTGGTGCAAGACAAAGCATCAAACATTGCTCATGTTGCATTTTTACTTATTAACCTAATGGTACTATTCTCTATAAAGACTTTTATTACTTTATAATTAGAACTCTTCCATTTATTTGCCAAAGCGTTTATTTTCCATAAAAACAACAAAGTAACAGCATTTCAACAAATCCACTTATTTTTGACATTCATTATAACCTTTTTCCCCATTGCTTTTCACAACTTTTTAATTAACAATACTTCAGCCGTGCCATGTAATGAAAAGAAATAATTCAAAATCAAAACAGTCAGTGTTTAAAGAGGGCCCTGTGTTGCGGTGAAAAGATGATTAGGAGAGAAGCTGAAGACAGAGAGCGACCACAGTAAAAGAGAGCAAATCAAACACACATTTACAGCTCGGCTAACCTAGCTCCAAAGTTCATGAATATTCCCCATCGGCAACACTGATCTCCTGGTAGTTGAAGAATGATCTGCTATAGTAATTCTTAGGTCACTCCTTGATTCCGAAACATCTGACAAAGAACACATCCAGTAAATCCTCCATCTCTTTGGGGCATTGCGCTGTTGGAACTTGAGTATATTAGCAGGGTTAGGCTTGTGGACATGTGCTGGGTTTATCTCTGTATATTGCTCTTGCACTCCTTTTAACTGCCAGTAAATAAGCCATGAAAAGCTAAAATGACACAAATGTGCTCTAAAAGATGGAAATCACAGGGTTCAGGGTATTTAGGACGTTTTTTTTTTTAAAATATATTTCATATCGACAATATGGAAGGTTTTATGGAAAAGTCCTGTTCTCTTCCTTGTTCCATATTCCAATCCAGGTTTTAAAGGAATATTATAAACTAATAACCATAGAAATACAATGGATAGAAAGGTCTGTTTGCGTGGTCATTCGATAAGTACACAACATAATGGCAATTGTTGTTAGTTGTCATGGTGTAAACACACGTTAATGGGGCCGTAAACTATGTTACAACTTGCTAGGGGCTTAATACATCCATGGCTGGGAGGACAGTGGCCCGGCCATGGATGTTTTATGGGCCAGACACAGCTTAAGGGAGACGTAGACGACGGAGAGACAGTTATCTCCGCGGCTTGCCGGAAGTTTATACGTTAACATGGCAATGGTGCACATAAAAATAGCTGCCGCTCTGACCATTCTACTACGTTGAATGGAAATGGCCTTTCTATCCATTTTATGGTAATTACCATTCCGCAAGACACTAAGGTAAAGTTCACAGCTGTAGTTTGTATCGTTTGGTACGGAACAAAAAAGTTGCCATCTAGTTCTGGTTCCTTTCATATTCACACTGACTTATTCACACTGACTTATGACAAATAAGGCAATAACACTTTCCGTAAACATATCCATATCTTTTGAAATTCATACTCAGAGTATGGACTGAACTGTTGTCACTCACCTATAATATCAGGTCCTTTGGCATTGAGTCTGAGAAAGCGGCTTCCTATCGGCATGTCCAGCACTGTCTTGATAGCTGCAGGCAGACACAAGGTTGGAAAGGTTTCATTTCAACATACAGTACAATACAAAAAATATAGAGACAGAGGGCAAATTAAAGGAAAAATCTGCACAACTGGCTGGAGAATCAAACACCTTTAGCATGGGAGATTTTGGAGGATGTTAGACAGCATTCTCCACCTACTCCAAAACTCAAAAATAGTGAATTTTTGGAATTTGGGAAGACTGGGGTCCCATCCCTCCAGTTAAGTTGACTTAACTAATTGATCATTAAAACTGTTATAAAATTGCCTTGGTGAGCTTATATTGAGTTGTGACTTCATGTTGGCTGAGACTACTTTCACACAGTCACAGTTTGAGGAATAGCAGGTTTGGACCAAAAATGCAGACTAGTAAGACGAGGAGTCAAAACATTAAAGATAACAGTATGAGTTTTTTCAGCATGAGTGTGTTTATGTGTGCTCTGCATCCGTATTTGTGAGGAACATATGTTCTATCTGCTGTCCACCCTTTGCACAAAGAGGGAAACTGCCAATTTTAGACACTAAATTCTTGTAGTCTACAAGAACATGTTTCACAAGATATATATATTATACAAGACATTTAATGACTGTAGTAGGAACTGGGGAAAGTAGTTTGCTAATTTGACTAATCATATAGCTGAAAAAGAGAAACCAAAGCAAACTTCCTTTGGGTGTGTGGGGTTTGACTGTAGTGGGAGTTTACCTCGCTGAGTCTCTGATAGCGATATTTCACCATTCCCTCTAAGGACTGCATACATCTGGAAATGTTAGAACTATTAAAAGCACTACCAGACTAATTCTAACAATTTAATGCTGTGAGAATTATCACCCAACTCTCTCCTGGGCTTTTAAGTGTTTAGCTCATTGTCTGGGTTTTTCTGGCTTTCGACTCTGCTCTCATCAACCTCATTCCAGCAGCAGGCAGCTGTTTTCAGTGAATCAGCTCTGATAAACCCACTGTACATGACATGCCCAGCATCCAACAACTATTGTCGCTAGGTGCTGTACCTCCTCCCTGTAGGCCGACTCATCATTGTTGTTGATGAGGCCAACCACAAGTGTGTTGTCTGCAAATGTGATAATGGTATTGGAACTATGTACAGGTGTGCTGTCAAAGGTGAAGAGGGTGTAGAGGAGAGGACTCAGCACACAGCCCTGTGGGATGCCGGTGTTCAGGGTGAGGGTTGAAGAGGTTGTATTTGTCTAACCTTAAGGCCCTGACACACCAAGCAAACGGCCAAGAACTAGTGGCGACGAAAGCAGACAGTGGCATCGCCTCACGATGCCTTTGTCTTGGCCAAAAATTTGAACACACTACAAAGACTACAGTCGATGGCAAAGTACCACGTACATTCTGCGCCTGCGTGAGAAGACTTAACTCTCCATACCAGCAGATGGCGGTAATCAAATTGTCATTCAAAAAGGGCAACCAGACACAAATGTTGCAATGATACCCACAACTAAACAGCGTTTGCTCGAATCAGCAGTGGCAGAACTGAACGGTGCCTACAGTCCCTCTGCTTCACACCCGTCTGGAAAACAACAGACACCGGGAACCAATTTATGGGAGCAATGAAATAACCAATCAGAAGCAGCCATGAAAATCACGAGACAATCACTGCATGACATCCCTGTTTTAAACCTGTCTCTCTCTGCTGCTCAGTTGTCATTTCAGGATAAGAGCACAACCCTCCTCCTCCCCTTGCTCCTCCGGTCTTCATCACACATGGCTCCTGGGTCCTCATCCGGCAGGCCACTACCGACAGCTCTTCAGTTTTGGTTTCCAGGCTCTTCGCGCCACCATCAGTGTCTAGACTCCATCGGGGGATTATCTTTCGGCTTTCTACCCCCTAAAAAAATTTATATTTTTTAAATAACGATGGAGTCTAATCTCCAAAGACTGTACATTTCAAATCATGCATATGTACAATAAATCTTTGCATATCTGCAACGAAGTCTCTCCTGATTGAAATATTGTATGTGGCATTTTCTCTTACGGGGTGCTAATGTTTTACAAAAACAGAGGCTATTTTGCAGAGCCACCGTCACTACTTCCGGAGCTTAGTGCCGCCCAAGACGATGGTGATTGGTTTAAAGAAATGCAAACAACCTAGAGCGTTTTTTCTCTTATCCTGGTATGTATCTGTGGAGTAGCCAGACCTCACTCCACAGCGCTGTGGAGATTGGTCTGGCAGACTATTGATTGCCAATATTGCTCATGCCTTGCTCTTCAGCCTCTGAAACTTGCTACCTGAACCCTGCAACCTGTACCCGCCTGCCCGCCCTTCTGCCAGACCCACATACTGATGATTCTCTGCATAACCCCTTTGGATAACTTTGCCTGGTCCGACTGGTCCTGGTTTACACCCTGTCTTGTGATTTAGACGTTTGGTTACATTTAGGAGAAGGCTACAGTGTACTCTCAGGTGCTTTTACACCAACTACGTGCTTAGGCTCCATAGCTTTGCTGTAATCCCTTGACGCACAACCATAAATCATGCTTTAGGTTTAAGCTAAATGGGCTGCCTTCACTTTAATTGGAACAAATTTTGTGTGTGTGAGTGCTTATTTGTTAAAGCTTAAAAAAGTCTATGCAGCTTGTTATGCTACTTTAAAGTGGAAATCCAAATCAATAACTGCAGCTTTCATAATAAGTATAAGTTTCCAGTTGCTATCACATGTATTTAGTCCTTCAACTGCATGAGAGAGAAAGCACAGCTCACGTTTAATTTGAATTGAAGTCCCTTTATTAAAGAAAAACCTCCTTCACTGTACAACTAGCCAGGCCCGGATCTAGGCAAAGGCATTCTAGGCATGTGCCCAGGGCCCATTTGCCGCTAGGGTGCCCAGTAAAAGGGAAAAGTAAAAAAAAAATTGTTTTGTAGTTTTAAAAATATACAGTATGGTATATTACTTTATTTATTATTATTATTACTTTACTTTACTTTGAAATGCTTGTAATAAGCAGTAATTAATGTTATTAAGACACTTATAAGACCTTATAAGATGTTTATAAACATACAAGTCCATACACGTGTTAATTAAAGCACAGTTAATATTTCCAATTTAACACTTCATCTAAACTTATTATTAATTAATTAAATTAATAAATTAAATAATTAATTATATATTAGGGCTGTCAAACGATTCATGTTTTCTTAATCGCGATTAATCACTAAATTTCATAATCTCGATTAATTAAATGTTTTATCACATGATTAAAATTTTATATTTTATTTATTATTTTTTATTATTTTGCATTTCAGAACTGTTTTTAAGTACATATTAACAATGGAAAGCAATTCTTACCAGTGTATCTTGATTGGGAATCAAATGAATGCAAAGAAAGTTACTTTATGAACTTGACTTTAAGATTTGTAGTTGTTTATTATTTATTTACTAATTAATTATATATTAAATAAAAAGAAAAATGTGCAAAGGTCTTGCTGCTGTGATCATATTCCGTGCACTGTCTGTGTCCATAGTTGTAACTTTATTTGCAATGCCCCATGTCTCTGCAACTTTGCTTAAGTGCTCGGCACGTTTCAGCATAGTGTCGTTCTTCTGTATGTCGAACCGTTAAGGCAAACGAGTGCAAAGTCCAACCAGAGTCAATATAGTGTGCAGTAACTCCTAAATAATTTTGATGACTCACTGACGTCCAGTGATCACCGGTTAATGATACAGCATTTGCACTTTGCAGCAGTTCCAGTTTGGCTGCTTTTTCCGTGTCGTACAGGCTGTGTATGCGTGAAACTACTGTCCCCCTCAACGGCAATGTATAAACCACATGCCAACCGTAGTACGTCTTTAAGACCCGAGTCTTCTATGATGCTGACAGGTCTGCAGTTAGTTGATTTTAGTGATTTTAGAACAGCTAAGGGGCGTTGTTAGGCATGACGCGAAGCAAAGTGTAAAATAAATGAATAAATGGCTGCATTCGATTAATGCGATTAAAAAAAATTAACGTGGCCCTTAATCGCATCACGATTAACGCGTTAATGCTGACAGCCCGCCCTAATATATATTATTATTATTATACTGTTTTAATAAAAACTACAGTAAAATAAAAAAACTCCAATTGCAGGAAAATGTGTTTCTTGTTCCGTATGTCAGCTAGCCATAACTGTTACACTACCACTTTTCTGGGATGCTTTCAGGTGCAGCAAAGCGAGAAAAAGAAAAGAAAAATGAAAAAGAAGAGAGAAAACGACAGAGAGGCTTTACACAAGTTCTCTTAGGCCCTTCCAAATAAGCCTAAATTAGATGCATTGAAATACCTTAATAAATACATTAGCATAATAGTCATGTGGCAGTTAAAAGTAATCTTGTTTATTCACCAAATAACAAAGTATCCATTTGGAGGGGGCCCGAAAAAACAATATAGCTAGTGTAATCTTTCCATTTAATCCGGCTGTGCTCCTAGCTTGTTGTTACGGCCCTTCGCTGATTGAAGGGGACCACCACACTCCAGTCACTGCCATCCCTAAATCTGCCTGCTTTACAACTGCACAGAAACCCCGATCAACCCTGCAGACCTAAATAACATACACATGTGTGCTGTTAAACGTCAGTAAGGCTTACTAACTAGTCAATCATGCGACTCTTGTTAGGTCACGCTCACAGCATACACAAACAGCACACAGCTTAACTATTGAAAGTATTTACTGCTGTGGAAGGATTTCTGTTTTCCAGATTCCAAAACACTTCCTGACTCTTCACACTAGAAGTGTTTCTCCCTCCGTGGTCAAGCGAGGAGGTGTCGTAACGAGGCGAGACCTTTATAGGCAAATGGAGTGTTAATTCTATTTTCCACATTTTATGAGAGTTACTTTTCCCTTCTGGCAACAAATGAGCGCTGAGCTCAAACAATTAAGCTGCTCTGGCTGCCAGCCACAGAGCTTTGCCCCCTAACATAATTATGCTTTGGAAACTGCATCTGCATTGTCCAGAATTTATGGGAGCAATGAAATAAATTTTAGCAGCAGCAATTTGCATTTTTTTGAAAATGAAGATTAAATGCACAGCAACAGTGACCTTCAAAAATAAATAAGGGAAATGAAATAGAGATAAACAGTTATGAGCTCATTTTACACGAGTGTGCTGGACCCATTAACTGAAGCTTTAGGGAATACTGTAGCCAATTCATATTACAAATGCAATGATAAATAGTAGTCATGTATAATGGATGGGGAGGAACAAATGTGATACTCTGGGTGTCTGTGATGGTAAAGAAACTCACTGACCAAGGTAAGCATAAGTGGTCGTGATTGGTTTCCTGTATCAGATCTACTCTTGTGGGACATTAAAGCTGAGGCCAAAGCAGAGAGGACACGAGAGACTGAAACTTGACAACGGAAAGGAAAACGTACAAATGAATGTGACAGGTAGAGTATCGCTAACCAGAGGACACTTTGACACTTGTTTAAAGATAACTACGGCTTTATAGGTTCCCCATTGGCCTCTGACTAGTCTCGCATTGCCAGACCTTCCTCCACAACGCTGCAAAGGAAGGTCTGGCTAGTCCACACAGCATTCCGGGACTGGGAGAAAAACGTGCTCTGGTCTGTTGGCATTTCTTTAAACCAATCACAATCGTCTTGGGTGGCGCTATGCGCTGGACGGAGCAACGGTGCCTCTGCAAAATAGCCTTGGGAAGGAACTTCTTTTGGTGGAACGTGTTCGTTCAAAAGTTGTTTTAGTCGTGCAACGGAAAACTCAGATTGGACAGATAGTCTAGCTAGCTGTATGGATTTACCCTGCAGAGATTTGAGGAGCAGTTAACCATAGTCCTCATAAATCCACCGGAGTTTAGAACGCCAACACAAAGAAAGAGGAAGGTGACGGACATCTGGCCGAAAGAGGGACATCCGGCAGAATTTCCGCCGGCATCGGAACAATCCCGGAAGTGGAACGTCGTGGATATAGACTAGTCTCTGACAAAATGTGTGCTGGCCACAAGTCACACTTCAGGCCACTGTCACAGTGCCAACCAGTCTTAGAAACCCACAGTAGGTATTCATGTTTCACACAGTAAAAGGGGTCTTCAATGTTTGTTAAGCCAAGGACCCCTAATCTGAAAGAGAGACGAATCAGGGACCCCCTTACTACATATATTGTATAAAATTGAGTTGCATATTAAACTAGGCCTACAATAACGTGTAGGAGGGCCTAAAGCCTATGCACCATTTTTTATGGTGCCCTATAATACTAAGCTATCAAAATAACAGCTTATCAAAATAATAGGTAACACTTTATTTGAAGGGGTGTTCAGAAGACTGATATGACACTCATTATTATGACATCTGTCATGAACATGAAGGAGTCATTTTGAGTGTTCATGACTGTTGTCATTAAGTGTCATTCGGTAAATTATAACACTTTTAATGCAAAGTTAGCATTGTCCGAGATGTCTTTGTCAACACAACTTGACTTTAGCGAAGACAACAATGTCTGTGTTATGATAACTTGTCATTAAGCAAGATAGTACAACCTTTCAATGTATTTGTCATGACAACTTTACTTTAGCGAAGACAACAATGTCTGTGTTATGACAACTTGCCATTAAGCAAGACAGTACAACCTGTCCATGTCTTTGTAATGACAACTTGACATTAACCTAGACAACATAACCTGTCATAAATATGTCATGACAGGCCCAATTATGAAACTTTAATAAACTATTTAGCTTTATGCGTTAACATTACATTAAAATGTCATTAAGAGGTTGGTTTTTACATTGGCTTTCATGAGAGCATTATAATTGTGTCATGAATATTTTTCCTTGACCTCAAGTAAAGTGAAACAATTTGAACCTGTCATGAAGTTTGATTTCATCATCAAATGCTTATATGACGGTGTCATGAATAATATCTATAACCTCAAGTAAAGTGGAACCATTTGGACTTGTCATTAAAATGTCTTAAAAGTTATAAGACCAGTTTGACGACAGTGAATGCAGTAGCCTACCGAGGTGATTTACTGAATTTTGAACAGATAACGTTAGCTTTAGGCTAACGTTTCTTGATGCTTAAACTAGCTTACAGCAGCTTACTAAAGTAACCGCTAACTGTAGTTAGCTGCCGTTAGCTAGTGAATTCAGTTAGCTGTACAGCTGTTAAATTAGCTGACTCAGCCCAGGGCCGCTAAGTGCCAAACCAGGAAAGAAAACCCTCTCGGTAGTGTATTCTCAGTCGAAAAACTGGTCTCCGCTGTGTTTGGCCCCATCCATTTAGCCGTGGTCACCGACACCAAAAGCTCCGTTAACTAATGCCGAGCAAATTTGATGGTGAAGACAAGTCCCGCCCTACTCTGCCTCTGATTGGACAACCCTGGTATTCTTACCCTAACCAATCGCACTCCTAATGCCTAAACCTAACCAATCAAACCAACGAAGGCAACGAGTACAGAGGGACTTGTCGCGTCACAGATATTGATTATCGTTTACAGTAGCCAATAGCGCTGAATGTGTGTTAATCTGGGTTTCCGCCAGGCAGTTTCGGAATGATTCAATCGGATTCAATTCATTCCGCCATGCTAGTGCTTTAGCTAGCTGAGTCGGTGTCGCCAGACCGGGACTAAAAACAGCCTACGAGACTTACGGAAGAGGCCAGTTTACGACAGGGAATGCACTAACGTTACCGAGATGGTTTTCTTTCCGGGTTTAGCTCTTTGCAGCCCAGCTGAGTCAGCTAGCTAATTCGACAGCTGTAACGTTACATCTAACCGAGCTAACGGCAGCTAACTATAGTTAGCAACAAGTCCAAAACTCAATAAATCACCTTGGTACTGCATTTACTGTAAAATTACAATGCGCGATGTGGTTGTATTGCGTATTCAGCGCGGATGTGTTTTTCCTTTTAGTACGTGTTTGTGTTGGCCCTCTATTTTCTTTTACCTTATCCCCATGTAACGTTACTTGTGTAAAGCATCCTTGGGTTTCAAGAAATGAAAGTTATTATTGCGTTGGTTGCTAAAACAATCTCTTAAAGTGCCCATATTATGAAAAAATCACTTTTTCTGGGATTTGGGGTGTTATGTTGTGTCTCTGGTGCTTCCACACACATACAAACTCTGAAAAAAATCCATCCATGCTGTTTAGAGTGAGATACAGTTTCTGAATGTGTCCTGCCTTCAGTCTCTGGGTGAGCTGTTGCACGGCTTGTGACGTCACAAGCCGTGCCGATTTTGAACATTTTGAAACAAGCAGACTAACCGCAACCATTAGCTCGTAGCGTTAGCATGCTAACGCTAACGCTAACGCTGGCATGCTACCTCGTCCTCAATAGCAAAGCACTGCTACAACACACACAAGTTCACCATAATCTACGAAAGAACTACTTACATGTGCGCTCTCATTTAGAAGTCTCCCAGCTAATCCTGCCTTGTAACTGACCAAAGTTGTAGAAACAGCCTTTCTTTTACTGTCTATGGAGCTAGCTAGCTGACATGATCTACATCTGAGCTACTGCGCATGTGCAGTGCAATCAAAGATAGTACAGAAGAAGAAGAAGAAAAGAGGTCTCACTCTGTAGCTAAAACAGAGACCAGCTGAAAAGAGGATCTGCAGCAGTGAGAGAGAGCGGTGCAGTACAACAAAAAATATGGTGTTTTTTGAAAATTAAACCATGTAAACCTATTCTGGTACAACCTTAAAATACAATTATGAACCTGAAAATGAGCATAATATGGCTGCTTTAAGGTTTTGGCTCGTGACACAGTGACAGTGATAACGTTACCCGGTTTAGCTCACAATACATCCAAAGTAGGCTAAGTTACCGTATGCAACACTTGAAATGCAACGATGCATCTGTAACTTATTCTCTTATTGTAAATTAATGATTTTCTGTCTGAGCAAAACATTCATCGTGACTATATGACCTCCCGATAACACTAACTCAGTAATCTAAAGTGGCCAATAAAGCACCGTAAAGACCTTTACACAGCAGGTGTGGTAAAAACACGCTCCGTACTTAGGTCCATACAGGGACTTGAAGCAGCGACCCTCCGGTTCCTTACACCTATATTACATGTTTTATCTACCAGTATTGACACACCCCTGCTGTTCTCTAAATATCCCCCACATATTAAAGTCCAGAGAAATATTTACATGCTCACTGGCTGTGATTTTTAATACCGGTGTTTTTCAGGGAATCCCGGGTATATTCATTTCCACTCCCTGAGGCATGCCAAAACAACTTAATTTGAAACATTTCATACAATACCCCAGCTGGAGAGCCAATATCTCTGGTATGCATGTGTATATATATATATATATATATATATATATATATATATATATATATATATTTGGTGCCAATATGTACTTGATTAACCTGTTAGAACTTGGGGAAATGCTGAGTCCTGGGAACATTTAAGCAAAATTCCACCCCAGTGGAAATTGCATTTTCATATTTCCAATATTGTAAAGCTGTTATTTGTGCTGCTGGAGCCTCCACAGATATCAAGCAGGGAAAGTTAAAAAGAGAGGGAATGGGTAGTAAACGAATCTTCTATTCCATATTGACAGACATATGCAGCTGTGTATTTGCGTTTCACATAAAGAGTTTCATTCAAAACAAAAAATGCTGAGAAATGAGCATTAAGTGTTTGTGGATTTATTGGTTGGCTTGTTTGTTCATCTATCAATATTCAAGAAAACTCCGACAAGCCATGAATACTGATCTCCCTGTCAGCATTTTTGCCGGTAATCTTGATGCTGAGCCAGGTTTGTTGTTCTAAAACTAAGATGGAAACTGATTAAAACTCATTTCCAATCACACATTTTCTGCTTGGCTCTTCCTTTTATGCACAGTGTTTTTGAGATTTAACAAACTCCAAGCCAAAACAATTGGGTGTTACATTTTATGAAAACCTGTGAGAGAAAAAAAAAGTCATTGATAGGTGAATGGTGTCACTCCATCTGCTAGTGGGTGGGTTTCTGTAGCCAGATGGCATTTTTAATAGTCCAGCCTTGATAAATAAATGCTGGAGGCAATGAGAGAAGAGCAGGCCAAAGCTGAGACAGCTCCTGGAGGCCTGTGGCCAATTCAGCAAGGACCGACACATAGCCAAGACAGGTGAGAAGCCAAAGTCTCAGCAGACACATATCCAGCTTTAATATGTACTTCCCATAGCAACCCTGGCTGCATCTCATGGCCCTTAATTGATAGCTTCTCGACTTCTCGGTCCTTGGCTGAACCGGAAGTTGTTCTGTCCCTCCTCGGTGAAGGCCGTCTCAAAGCTCTTATTTCGGTCCCGAGGACCGAGGAAGGATCACAGAGGAGCTATAGGCGAGGATGCAAGAGAGAGCAGCTTTCCCGGAAGCCGTGCAGCTGAAGGAGTTGCTAACTCCGCCCATACAGCTGACGAATTCACGTGACGCTTCAGAGGAAAGGACGTCTCATCACTCTAAAACACATTTACTCGTTGCCTCTCTCCTCCGATGATTTCCTCGCGTCTCTCCCGTGCCTCTAGAGGGACTAAGACGCGAGGAAGGGAGGCAAGTGGAGAAGTCAAGGAGGCAATTTAAGGACATGAGAAGCACTGCCGTTCTCACTCCCAACTAGTAAGATACTGACTCTTGGTCAGTGTCTCTCAGCGTCAGATACCGACGCAAAAATCACCCTTTAGCGTCCGTGGATAAAATGAGTAACAGTAGTCGAGTGAAAAATACCCCAATTACTGTTACAAGATTATTTAAAATAAGTTTCAAATTAAATGTTGACCTATTTATGCAACAACAAACCAACCCTGAAGACCGTTGCAATCGGTATTAACTCCACATGTATTTAAGGTGATGAAAATTGCATGACCCTAACCCTAACCATTGCCTGTCGACTGTGCGTTTTCATTTTCTTTTAAGATTATTGTTAGGATGCACCGGGCAGAGCAGCAGCTCGACAGCGGCGCTGTAAGATGACGTAGTATTAAGAGCGACAACGGTTGTGAGTAGTATGAGATAGAGGTTGACCGATAGGGGTTTTCTCTGACCGATGCCGATGCCGATCTTTAGAAATCAGGGTCAGCCGATTGCCGATTAATGCTGCCGATTTATTTTGGCCGATATTTGGCCGATATGTGCTTGTTTTTAAACCTCTATTTGAAAGATAAAATGTAACACTAATATACACAGAATGTCTCAACAAAAACATTTATTGAACACTTCACCAATCTACACTTGTTGCCTATACTTCATTTAAAAATGTATAATGTAAAAACATACTGTAGCCTATATTGTATAAATAATGTATGAAAAATATATAAAATAAACAAAACAGGTAAGAAGAAAATAAACATTGTCAAATAAACCTTTCAATGAAAAAATAAAGTTTAGTGCACTTATCAGCATTTATTAAACTTCTGAAAATACAAATCTGCTTCACAGAAAGTGTCATATTATTAATCTCAACACTATGTCCTCCTAACTCCTGTTGAATCACATAAGGCTAGGGCTATCTAAAGTCAATTCTTGTTCACCTTGTTTGTTAGATCATTGTTCATTTGTAAGTGTTTTATCTGTGTTTTGGGGACCCTACTGTTAGCCTAGCTACATGTCCTGTTACACTCATTAGGATCTTATCTGAGCAGATTTCTGTCATTCAAACAACTCTTAGTTGTAATTTAAAACTCATCCAGCCAATTTAATAAAATTAAGGGTTTTATTCGTGCTCGAGTCCATAGATGCAGTTAATGGATAGCCTACAGGAACGGAGAACTGAAGGCTCTGTTAGCAACGATTAGCTCCGTTAGCGGTTAGCTCCGTTAGCGGTTAGCTCCAGTTAACTCCGTTATAGGAGTGGATGAGACTGCCACGGACAGGGGTAACAACCAGACTCTGATAAATGATATTCGGGGAGCTTCCACAGCGGTGTGGCCGTTTTGTACGGTTTTATTAGTACAGTTAATCCCAAGGCAAGAACACCAGCAACATGCTACTGCTAACGGTAGCGTCTGAACCTGAAGTGGCTGCGCGAGACACACTGTGCAAGAATTCACGAGGGGAGGGGCTGGAGGCAGCTGGTCTGGGCTCGCTGTAAAAAATGTCGCCTATTCATGTTTTTAACACTAGGCTGCCCGCAGATGCGCCTGCTTATTAATCGGCTTGATATTGGCCGATGCCGATTATGTAAAAAATTGCCAAAAATCGGCCGGCCGATTAATCGGTCGACCTCTAGTATGAGAGACCAAAAATCCACGTAAGGAAGTAGGTTGGGGTGGTGGATGGGTCACTTTCACCCAGGAGACCGGGGTTCATGTCCCATTCTTGTCCCGCGAGTCACTGAAATTTACATTTTATAACCCCACCCACCATGTTTTCCTAAACCTAACTGTCCCATTCTTATGCCGCTTGTCAGATAAACATACGTCCCAACCCAGAGCGTCATAAAGTGACGCTAAGAGTCCCGACCAAGCGCGTTTAGATATGACGCTAAAGGAGACTTTTTGCGTCATTTACAAACGCCAAAGGCACCTGACCAAGCGCCGCTTTTTTACGTGCTGGGAGTGAAAGTGTGTTGCAACCTCCATAGAGCCTGACTGGGAGGAAGTTTGTGCATCAATCATCTCAATGTGGAAAAATCCTCACATTTTAGAAACTGGAAACATTCCAAACAGTTCTGTCAATCAGCTGTAAACAAGTGTATAATGGTCTAATCATTTCAGCTGGACTTCTAGGCCGTTATATTGTTGGGTAGTGAAATTTATAATAAAACATCAGATTTTATAAACTACATGTGTTTTTTTGTACAAAGTGTTAAATATTAAGGATTAGCTTGATAAACATGAGGCTTAGAAGTGGATCTAGATCAGGGGTCTTCAACGTTTTTTAAGCCAAGGACCCCTTAACTGAAAGAGAGACAGAGCAGGGACCCCTACTACATATATTGTAAAAAGCCTACAATAACGTGTACAGCGGCCTAAAGCCTTTATACATACCTTTGTAGTGCGTGGAATACTAAGCTATTAAAATAATAATTGTTGGCATGGTTTTATAAATAATGTTTTATTAGTAAACATATATGTAGCACAGTGAATCTTTAGGATTAACTATCTGTGGATGGCTACCTTAGTGACTACATTACCTATAGGCCAGTAAGCCTATCATCAATGTTTTTTTTTCACAAATAGGCTGATCTACATTTGCTAATAATATGTTGGATTCATGTTAAGACATTTAAAATAAAAAAAATAAATAAAAAACTAATGGTGGCTCCCCTGCAGTAACTCTGAGAACCTCCTAGGGACCCCTGTTGAAGATCTCTGATCTAGAGTGAATGCAGACGTGTACGTGAGTTGGACACAGATGGGGGTTTCATCACCTACATTGTTCTGGTGTAAGGTGGGGTAGGGCCTGTCCCCGGACCAGCCGGCATGTGGAGCCGTCGCCGCCGCAGACACCGCAGTTATCCTCCCTGGCACCACTGGCCAGCTGGCGATCACAGCCTACTTCCTGCACATCACAGATAAACAGAGGGAGATACATGGGGCTGAGCAGATCACAGATAAACAGAGAGAGATATACGGGGCTGAGCAGATCACAGATACACAGAGAGAGATTTATGGAGCTGAGCAGATCACAGATAAAAAGAGAGATATATGGAGCTGAGCAGATCACAGATACACAGAGATAGATACATGGGGCTGAGCAGATCACAGATACAGAGAGAGAGATATATGGGGCTGAGCAGATCACAGATACACAGAGAGAGATATATGGGGCTGAGCACATCACAGATAAAAAGAGAGAGATATACAGTATGGGTGCTGAGCAGATCATAGATACACAGAGATATATGGGGCTGAGCAGATCACAGATACAGAGAGAGAGATATATAGGGCTGAGCAGATCAGAGATACAAAAAGAGAGATATATGGGGCTGAGCAGGTCACAGATACACAGAGAGAAATATATAGGGCTGAGCAGATCAGAGATACAAAAAGAGATATATGGGGCTGAGCAGATCACAGATACAGAGAGAGAGATATATGGAGCTGAGTAGAGGCCTGTACTACGAAGCAAGATTTGGCGTTAACGGGGTAACTTCAGGTTCAACCCAGGGTTTTGTGTATCACGACGGTGGATCACTTGTTACTGGGTTAAATCGCCGTGGTAACTTATGCTGAACACCTAACCTGCTCAGGAGCAGGTTAAGTTGGAGATTAGAGATCAACCGGTGTTAAAGTACCGCCTACCAACCAATCAATACTCCATTGATAACGGCGTCACCGTTCTTAGAAGATCCGGTGGAGCTCGGTGACTGTAGAAAGAGAGGTGCGCTCATAAAAGTTAAAACATTTAGAGACCGCAACCCCGTTAACATTCCCTGATGGGTATTTTTATGAAAGATATAGATTTTCAGCGGAGGGAATTACGTATGGGCTATTTGTCGTCTTCTTGAGCCGTATGTTGCCAATGCGCACATCGGTTTGAATTGTGTTTTTATATTTTTTATTTGCTCCCACGATGGCTTACCACTGCCAGGGTTGCAACTGAAATAACAGGCTAAAGCAACGACAGTTTATGGAAAGCACAAGTGTAATTATGGTCTGATCTTGTGCCTGACTGATGGGGAGGTGATATTGATAAGCATTGTGATTTACGCATTTACAGCGTCGGCTTTTTTTTGCCAGCTTTCCTTCCTGTTTTAGGAAGCAGCGACTGTATTGCGTTTTGCCTGTAAAACCGTGTCTGTGTTCTTCATATTTATGTAGAATTATAGTTTGCTCTGCTTATGTAAAATATGCGGCTCTGATACATGTTTGCACACCGCTGGATTGGAAAACCCTGGGTTGATTGAACTAGTTGTTAACCACCGTTGTGACACAGCTTATGCGGGACCGCGGTTGTTAAATTAGGTGAAGCCAGGTAACTGAGATAAATCCAGGGCACGTTGATCTTGATTCGTAGTACAGGCCTCTGATCATAGAGAGAGAGATATATATGGGGCTGAGCAGATCACAGATAAACAGAGAGAGATATATGGGGCTGAGCAGATCACAGATACAGAGAGAGAGATATATGGAGCTGAGCAGATCACAGATAAACAGAGAGAGATATACAGTATGGGTGCTGAGCAGATCACAGATACACAGACAGAGATACATAGGGCTGAGCAGATCACAGATACACTGTTTTGAGATTGAACGTGCCCCAGGATATACAGTACACACAGTGAGGATGGATCATGTATTGCACTGATACAGTCAAGCCTCACAGCGATAGAAGGTCATCCAATGATTAATTGATCAGTCGATTGACAGACAACAGCCATTGTAATAATCAAGAAATAATTTCTAATCATGTATTAAATAGAAAATGCCAAATGATAGTTTCCATACTGCTTGCCGTTCATGCTTTCATTAGCTTTCTTCTTGCCACAAATGACACATTCTAGGTAGTTGCTTTGGTCTGAGTCTGTGAGATAGCCACGCCCCTTCATTTGAATATAGGAAATGGAAATTAATAGAGTGGGGAATTGATAAATGTGACATTATGACATAAAAGTCCACTGAAATAAAAAAGCACAAAAAGCTGAATTATTTATTAAACTATATTCACTCATTAATATATATACAGTATATACATTTATTTATATATTTATTCCCTAATTTATTTATTTCAGGATGAATTTCATAGGCATATTTATTTAATATAAAATGGCATTCCACAGTCCTGTCCTTCAATAAAACCAAAGTTAAGGTAGCTCTCCAGATATAGCCGTATAGAGAAACAAGGATGAGCCAGCTGACCTGACGAAACAGATTTATTTACAGACTTTTTGTATAAATGATTCAGTCAGTGTGTTATCATGATTTTATGTGCAAATCTAAGTTTGAAGACCTCAGAGCAGAGAAAGCGTCACACAACCCCCTGTGATCGTTGGCGCCCCCCCTCATAAATCCACCGGAGTTTAGAATGCTAACACAAGGCGAAGGTGACGGACATCTGGCCAAAAATTAGGGACATCCGACGGAATTTGAATCGTCCGAAAATTTTGAAACATCGTCGATGTAGACTAGGAACCGTTGGACTAAATGATTTACCATTTAACCTAATAAAATAAACCATACACTAATCAAAAATGGAAATAACCAGCTGTTGCAGTTGAAACCGGCACACATTGTGGAAGCTTTAAATTGTTTGAACATGAGTTTGTCTGCATGTACTTTGTGGAGGCCTGATGACCTATTCAAGCTGTTGCCCTCCCTGCAATCCTCCTCCCACAGCATGCTCTATGTTAAAATTTAACTTGAATAAAAAAATTAACAACAAAATAAAAGACTTTATAATCAGTTTCATCTCAGTATTTCATTTCAGATCATAGAAAGCTTGGTCGCAGTCTCGAGCAACACCAAGGCATGACAAATAATGAAGGATCCCAGCATTACTGTGCAGGCAGTGTTCCCAAAATCTCCATGAGATCCAATTGTTACAAAGGTGGCAGCAGATTTACATAAGACTTACCGGGTTTCAAAAACAACTGCATAGTTTTAAGCAATATAATTAAACATTTAGAAGAAAAGATTTGTAATTGATTCACAGCGAGCTACTATATGCGTGTTTCTCCTGCACAAACCAATGACGATGCCATGGCAAAGATTAAACAGACAGAACCAAATGGTCATCGTAACGGTCTTTGGTGTTTTTTGCCCCCCAACGTCTCCTCCCAGACAGCGCGGCAATAGTTATGTTTAGGGTTAAGGTTAGGGTTAGCTGCCTGGAAGGTGCCGTTGGAGGCAAAAAAACACCATCGAGCCATAGTAACCATCAGGGCTGTGTACCAAATTCAATACTTTTTAGGCCGACCGAATTGCCTCTTTAGTATCGAGTATCGAAAAATGCCTCGTCATTCAATACCCAATTTCAATACCTAAGGAGTAGATCTCGTCAGAGTTGGTGAGCCAACAAGCATGCAGCATGCTTCTACTAAGATCTGATAGTGTTTGTGATTGGCTGTCTAACGTTACACGTCTTAAGGCCCTGACGTGAGAGGAAATAACTCTCCATACCAGCAGCCAGCGGTAAGCTATTTGTCATTCAACAAGGGTAACCGCTACAAAAATGTTGCTATGATACCCACAACAAACACCGCTTGCTCGAGCAGCAGCAGAACCGAACGGAGCCTACGGTCCCTCTGCTCCACTACCCAAAGGATGACATCAGACACTGGGAGATGGCTAACCAGAATGTCCCTCTCCCGGGCTGTCATCCGTTCTCTCTGCAAAGAAGTCTACCTACAGTGGGAGCGGAGGGACCGAAGGGACCGAACGGCCTGCTGTTGGCTCGTTAGCTAACGTTAGCTTGCTTGCTATTTCACCCACCCAACAGGCCTTCATCATACACTGGTTACCGAAAATTGCCACTCATCTGGTGATAGCGATGTGCTTTCCTACGATGTGACAAGAGCGTGTGAATTAAACATTAAGTTGTTACATTTAACTAATTTAGAGGCTTGCCGGCTGGCTAGTGAGTTAGCTTGCTTGCTAGGGGGCTAACGTTAATAGCGGTGCAGAGAGAGAGAGGTCTATTACGGTCTTTATATTAAATATCACGGCAGAATATTAGTTTATTAACGTTAGTTTATTTTGTAATGTGTAGGTTTGTAGAGATCTTTTAAGACATGTTATTGTTGGAATAAATATGCCTACATAAGTAATGTATATCTCGCTGTACGTTTGCCATCTTATTCCAATTGTTCAAACCTGTGTGTTTTTTAGAAGGAACATTCTAACGTAATTTTTGACCAGTTTTGATAGCTCTTATGCATATTGGATTGATCAGATGTGTCACGTCTAGTCCCTTTGTCAAGTTTCTTTGTTTTGTTGGTTTCATGTTTTTCTGCTTGTTTTCATAAACTTCCTGTTTTATTTTGACGGTCTGGGTTTCTGTCTTGTCTTGTCTTGTTACTTCCTGTGTTTTCCCTCCCTTGTGATTGCCCTAATGTGTTTCACCTGTTTCCCTACCTTGTGGCCACCTGTCCCTTGTTAGTCCTCGTTATCCTGTGTATTTAGTTTCTGTGTTTCCTTGGTGTTTTGTGGGATTATTATGTTATGTTTCTGTTGCTGGTCGGTGTGTCTTTCTTCCTGTCGTTCCTCCCTGTGTCAGTTCGTGTCTAGCTCTGTGCTTCCTGGATTTCCCTGGTTTTTGTTCTACCTTGTTTGGTTTGGATTCCTTTCGTCATTTCTACACTGGATTAGTTTTTGCCTGCTCATCTCAGGACTCCCTATGTTGTTAAGTATTTTGTTTTGTTGGTCTAATAAATCCACTACTCAAACTTACTCCTGCCTGCCTGCCTGCCTGCTCTCTGCATTTGGGTCCAACCTCCAGTGCCATTCCTTGTCAGAATAATCCCACCATGACGGACCCAGCGGAGTATTTTGTGGACGAACTTTATGATTTGAGCTACTCTCTGATATGTGTTTATGGAGAGTGGAAGAGAGCCTCTAGTTGGGAGGTGAAACAGGCGGCTCTACGGTTAGCTCACCGTGAGATATCCACTCGGCCCTGGCTCAGGAGCTCCTTGCCTAAGTGGATTCAGGACTTCTTAGAGACCCCTGGCTGCGAGCCTTCACCTCAACCTGCTACCCGGTTATCTTCTCTCCAGCCTGCTAGCAGTCAGCTACCTCCCTTGCCAGTGTGCAACAAACCTGCTACATGGCCGGTGAGTACCCCTGACCACCAGCAGTCCTATGAGGGTACCCGCCTGGCTGTGTTTTCTGGGAACCGTGGTGGCCGTAAGAGAGGACATGGGCGACATGGTCCCCGACGCCATGCACAGGTTCAACTGCTGTCCAGCGAGCATGTTCCAGAGCCGACCATTGTGACTATTGTTCCAGAGCTGACTATTGTTCCAGAGCTGACTATTGTTCCAGAGCTGACCCGTGTGCCTGAGCTGACCTGTGTACCTGAGCCTGAGCTGACCTGTGTTCCTGAGCTTTCTAGTGTTCCTGTGTTATCCAGTGGACCGGAGCATGTGTTGTCCAGTGGATCTGAGCATGTGTTCAGTGAGCCGGAGCATGTGCTGTGCAGCGGACCTGAGCCCGTGCTGTGCAGCGGACCTGAGCCCGTGCTGTTCAGCGGACCTGAGCCTGTGCTATCCAGCGGCCCCAAGCCAGAGTTTCCTAGTGTTCCCGAGTTTCCTAGTATTTCCAAGTTTTCTAGTGTTCCCAAGCTTCCTAGTGTCCCCGAGTTTTCTAGTGTCCCTGAGCCTTCTAGTGTTCCCAGGCTGTCCCGTCTCCCCGAGCTATTCAGTGCCCCAGAGTCCCTGAACCCCGGCTGACTAGCAGCCTTCCAGAACCTCTGCTGACGTGCAGCCTTCCAGAACCTCCGCTGACGTGCAGCTTTCCTGAGTTCCAGCTGACGTGCAGCCTTCCAGAACCTCCGCTGACGTGCAGCTTTCCTGAGTTCCAGCTGACGTGCAGCCTTCCAGAACCTCCGCTGACGTGCAGCCTTCCAGAACCTCCGCTGACGTGCAGCTTTCCAGAACCTCCGCAGACGTCCAGCCGTCAAGAGTCTTCGATGACTGCTCTTCAAGAGTCTTCGATGACCGCTCTTCAAGAGTCTTCGATGACCGCTCTTCAAGAGTCTTCCAGTCGTCCAGAGTCTTCGATGACAGCTCTTCTGGAGTCTTCCAGTCGTCCAGAGTCTTCGATGACAGCTCTTCTGGAGTCTTCCAGTCGTCCAGAGTCTTCGATGACCGTTCTCCCAGAGTCTACGTCAGCTGACCTCCCAGAGTCTACGTCGACTGACCTTCTAAAGTCTACGCCGACTGACCTCCCAGAGTCTACGTCGAGTGACCTCCCAGAGTCTACGTCGACTGACCTTCTAAAGTCTACGCCGATCGACATCTCAGAGTCTACATCGACCGCTCTCCCTGAATGTTCGTTTACGGACGATCATGAGACTGTGCCGTGTGGCGCCTCAGAGACTGTGCCGTGTGGCACCTCAGAGACTTTGCCGGTGCCCAGTTTGCCAGAGACTCCTGCCGCCCGTGTTTTGTCGGTGGTCCGGCCGACTCCTGCCCCCCGTGTTTTGTCGGTGGTCCGGCCGACTCCTGCCCCCCGTGTTTTGTCGGTGGTCCGGCCGACTACTCCTGCTCCCCGTGTTTTGTCGGTGGTCCGGCCGACTACTCCTGCTCCCCGTGTTTTGTCGGTGGTCCGGCCGACTCCTGCTCCCCGTGTTTTGTCGGTGGTCCGGCCGACTCCTGACTCTCTTGCCTTGTTGTCTGTTGCTGATCCTGTTGCCTTGTTGGCGGACACTGGCTCAGCTGACCCGTCGCCTGTCTTCAGCCCAGCTGACCCGTCGCCTGTCTTCAGCCCAGCTGACCCATCGCCTGTCTTCAGCCCAGCTGCCCCTTCACCTGCTCAGCTTGCCTGGTCTTCAGAAGGGATTCGCCTTCGCAGATGGCCTCCAGAGGGGTTTCACCTTCGCGGACGGCCTCCTGAGGGGATTCGCCTTCGCCGCCGGCCTTCAGAAGGGATTCGCCTTCGCCGCCGGCCTTCAGAAGGGGTTCGCCTTCGCCGCCGGTCTCCAGAAGGATTCTGCCCTCGCCGCCGGCCTTTAGAGGGGTATCGCCTTCACCGACGTTCTCCAGAGGGGTATCGCCTTCGCCGCCGACCTGCTCGGCCTTCAGAGGGGTTTTGCCTTCGCAGACGGCCTCCAGAGGGACATCGCCTTCGTTGCCGACGGCCTCCAGAGGGTTTTTGTCTTCGCCGCAGACCTCCAGAGAGTCTTCGCGGTCCTGTCCGTTCTCCCGAGGGACATCGCCTTCGTCGCCGACAGCCTCCAGAGGGTTTTCGTCTTCGCCGCAGACCTCCAGAGAGTCTTCGCAGTCCTGTCCGTCCTCCCGAGGGACTCCGCCTTCGCTGTCCTGATCGACCTCCAGAGGATCTCCGCCTTCGCTGCTGTCTGCAGTCCCGGACCCCGTGCCTAGCTGGCCACAGCTCTTTGGTCCCCTAGTCCCACTGTTCTCAGTTCCTGAGTTCCCACAGACCTCGGTTCCCTACCCCGTTGACTCTTGTTCCTCCTTCGCCCCTCTGTGGGTTGACTTTTGTTTGTCCCTCCTCTGTACCCCCTCCGCCCTGCCTGGGCCTTTTTGCCCTATTCTGTGGACTATTTTTGTTTTCATTTTTAAGGGCCGTCTGGTAGCCGTCCCTTGAGGGAGGGGTACTGTCACGTCTAGTCCCTGTGTCAAGTTTCTTTGTTTTGTTGGTTTCATGTTTTTCTGCTTGTTTTCATAAACTTCCTGTTTTATTTTGACGGTCTGGGTTTCTGTCTTGTCTTGTCTTGTTACTTCCTGTGTTTTCCCTCCCTTGTGATTGCCCTAATGTGTTTCACCTGTTTCCCTACCTTGTGGCCACCTGTCCCTTGTTAGTCCTCATTATCCTGTGTATTTAGTTTCTGTGTTTCCTTGGTGTTTTGTGGGATTATTATGTTACGTTTCTGTTGCTGGTCGGTGTGTCTTTCTTCCTGTCGTTCCTCCCTGTGTCAGTTCGTGTCTAGCTCTGTGCTTCCTGGATTTCCCTGGTTTTTGTTCTACCTTGTTTGGTTTGGATTCCTTTCGTCATTTCTACACTGGATTAGTTTTTGCCTGCTCATCTCAGGACTCCCTATGTTGTTAAGTATTTTGTTTTGTTGGTCTAATAAATCCACTACTCGAACTTACTCCTGCCTGCCTGCCTGCTCTCTGCATTTGGGTCCAACCTCCAGTGCCATTCCTCGTCAAGATGAGATGAAAAATGAAAGAAGCCTTGGGTGTGCTTCTCACAGTCGTTTGCTTGTTTTCCTCACTCTCGTTTTGAAGCCGAACAGCCAATGTTCGGCTGATCGCTCACTGTCGGCCCAACTAGGACCGACGGGTTCGCCTTGGTGTGTCAGGGCATTTAGACTAATGCAGGACCAACTCTACGTTACACAAAGGGACGGGGCTCACGTTGTAGGAGCTCAAAAATAAATAAAACGATTTGTGCCGTAATGTTGGAATTTCTTTTTGTTTTATAAAATTGGTATCGAAAAATTAACGTTACGTTAGGAACCAGTATCTATCGGTATCAGTATCGGTACTGGTATCGAAATTTTTGAATGATACCAAGCCCTAGTTACCACACCCTAGTCTCGCTTAGCCAGACAAGCTACGAAGCGGAGGAGGGTCTGGTTAGTCCACATAGCATTCCGGGATGGGAGTAAAATGTGCTCTGGTTTACTGGCATTTCTTTAAACCAATCTAAATCATCGTGGGTGGCGCTAAGCTCCGCATGGAGCCGCTGTAAAATAGTCGTGTGAGAGAAAACTCAGATTGGACAGATAGTCTAGCTAGCTGTCTCAATTTACCCTGCAGAGATCTGAGGAGCAGTTAACCATAGTCCTCATAAATCCACCGGAGTTTAGAACGCCAACACAAAGAAAGCGGAAGGAAACGGACATCGGCGAAAATACATGCATCTAGCGGAATTTCCTGCGAGTAATCCCGAAAGTGGAACGTCAAGGATATAGACTACCATACTCACACACAGTGATGAAGGGGAGTTTTGGTAAGCTATGGCCTCCAGTAAAGTCTCACTAGAAAAGAAAGCATTGGCCAATACAGCTGAGTTTGACTGAATGTACCACTTCTCTCTCTACACACACACACACACACACACACACACACACACACAGCCTGATGTAGATAGTGTGTGCTGAGGCGTGTCATGCTGAGTTACTGTGACAGGCTGGCAAAACAAAGTGACACACACACACAAACATGGACAGACACACAACTGCTCTCTTCCAATTTACTCCCAGGAGTTGTATTTATTTTCTCCTCTCTCCCACTGTATACAGCTGGATTGGATACATGCTGCTGTGTGGTGTATTATTAATCCATGTACATGCACTAGAGGAGGGATTGGCCTCATTCTGTCACTGACAAACTTTCTGCTACAGTACCGCAGCAACGCATTCTCATGAACGGGTTCGTATGATATCGAACAAAAACGTATGTACAACCATACGTAAGATATCCTACAAAATTAGGAGGACAGTTTCAGCGGTCCTTACAGTACGGGTCACCGTGAGGTGCTGGTTGATTCGGAGGCCGTTGCAGTTGAGTTTACCCGACAAAAGTTGACTTTCAGGCGGGTACAGTGCACTGCCAGGTGATAGTCCTTTCAGGGACTGATGCAGTTAAGTTTAGCCGTCAAAAAGTGACCGTCGCTTTTTATTAATTATCATTGCCATTATTTGATTTATTTATTGTTCTCTATTACCATTTCATTATTTATCTACCCCCCTCCCTTTTTATTTATTATTAAGTATGTGTTGTTATGTATGCGTAGGTTTAAACTCATATTTGTCTGTACTTTGTCTTTGTACTGTACTAATAAATAATTTCAAGTTCTAGAGGACAAAATGTATTATAGTACATCACACACCTGCCAATTTACTTTTATATGATAGTTTTGAGTGCTTGTGAACATTCATCTGCATTCTCTAAGCTATGTGAAAGTGGGATCGTGTGGTGAGTGGGGAAATGGGGTGGGTGGGACTTGAACATTATCACAGGACTTCCTCACGTTGTTTTATTGCCCTTGTCACTTTGCAATTCTGATCAACCCTGTTTTAAAAAAAACAATAAAGAAATGTTGGATTAAAAAGTTATCGTTATGGTCGACAAGAGTAAAGATTAGGCACTAAAACAACTAGTTGGATTAAAAAGGATTGTGGTTTAGATTAAAACACCGGCCCCCTTAATTAGAATTATGCAAAGACACGTTTCCTGGGTGAAAGTCTTGTGTTTTCCTGGAGATACAAACTAGGGGTGGGAATCCCCAAAGGCCTCACGATATGATATCATCACGATACGTATGTCACGATACAATATTATTGCGATTTTAAACATATTGCATGCAGCAATAAATAGGAATACATATAAATCACAGTGCTTAACTTTTCGTAGCTATATGTATGAATGGGAACAGCCTAAACCCAGCAGCCCTTCCGCGCTCCCGCCTCCATCACCAGGTGATGCCGTTTCATCCCATGCTCAGTGCCCTCTCTGTGTGCCAGCACCGTCAGCAGCTGCTGTTAGAGCACACATCCATCATCCATCTCCCATTACTGCCGACGAGTACCTGTGTGTGTCTGGCTGGATTGTTGGTATTTTTAGTTTAATGATGCACTCGAAGCAGCCTGAGAAAACTGAGTCTCTCCAGAAATTGTTATTTACTGGATTTTTACAGGCAGATTCTGGCACGTCATTCAAACTAAGTGGGGTGAGTGCTAGCCAAACAACCCTAACTGAAGAGGAGGGAGGGAACTTTTCTTAGCCTGGAGGAAATAAACTCCATTTTGTGAGTGTTTTTTCTCCCTGTGTCCTTGCCAAACAGCAAACAGCTTTCCAATACTGAAGTCTCCTAATACTTAGGCCCTGTCCACACTAATGTAGATACATTTGAAAATAGTTTTTTTTTTAGTGCCTGCTGTTTCAGCCTTCCACCTACAGAGTTGATATATCCCTTCAGGGAAAACAGAGTTTTCCACGTTCCTGTTTGGACTCAGAAAACTGATCTTTTAAATGTATGATGTATGGCAGTCTGTCATATCCAACTCTCTCGCTCAAATTGTGTTGCAGTATACACTCACCTTGAAGATTATTAGGAACACCTGTTCAATTTTTCGTTAATGCAATTATCTAATCAACCAAATACTTGGAAGCTGCTTCAATGCATTTAGGGGTGTTGTCCAGGTCTAGACAATCTCCTGAACTCCAAACTGAATGTCAGAATGGGAAAGAAAGGTGATCTAAGCAACTTTGAGCATGGCATGGTTGTTGGTGCCAGACGGGCTGGTTTGAGTATTTTCCAATCTGCTCAGTTACTGGGATTTTCATGCACAACCATTTCTAGGGTTTACAAAGAATGGTCTGAAAAAGGAAAAACTTCCAGTATGCGGCAGTCCTGTGGGCGAAAACGCCTTGTTGATGCTAGAGGTCAGAGGAGAATGGGCCGACTAGCTGATAGAAGATCAACTTTGACTCAAATAACCACACGTTACAACCGAGGTAAGCAGCCAAGCATTTGTGAAGCCACAACACACACAACCTTGAGGCGGATGGGCTACACCAGCAGAAGACCCCACCGGGTACCACTCATCTCCACTAAAAATAGGAAAATGAGGCTACAATTTGCACAAGCTCACCAAATTTTGACCTTTCAAGACTGGAAAAATGTTGCCTGGTCTGATGAGTCTCGATTTCTGTTGAGACATTCAGATGGTAGAGTCAGAATTTTGCGTAAACAGAATGAGAACATGGATCCGTCATGCCTTGTTACCACTGGGCAGGCTGGTGGTGGTGGTGTAATGGTGTGGGGGATGTTTTCTTGGCACACTTTAGGCCCCTTAGTACCAATTGGGCATCGTTTAAATGCCACAGCCTACCTAAAGCATTGTTTCTGACCATGTCCATCCCTTTATGACCACCATGTACCCATCCTCTGATGGCTACTTCCAGCAGGATAATGCACCATGTCACAAAGCTCAAATCATTTCAAATTGGTTTCTTGAACATGACAATGAGTTCACCGTACTAAAATGGCCCCCACAGTCACCAGATATCAACCCAATAGAACATCTTTGGGATGTGGTGGAACGGGAGCTTCGTGCCCTGGATGTGCATCCCACATGTCTCCATCAACTGCAAGATGCTATCCTATCAATATGGGCCAACATTTCTAGAGAATGCTTCCAGCACCTTGTTGAATCAATGCCACAAAGGATTAATAATAATAATATTTTTGTCATTGACATACAGTAGTTTATGTTTGTGAACACGGACATGAAAATGATTGAAAGTCACTGATTGATTGAGAGTTCATTATTGACACAGGACACAGAGCAAAAGATTAAATCCCAACAAGGTCCATTTAGTCCTTTCTAGTCTTCCTCAGTGGATGGAGTTTGCTCGGTTGTCAAAGAGATGACTCAGTGCTCAAGTTATCACGTTGATATAATAACAGGTGGTTGTATAAGAGTTGAGATGGTAACCCATGTCTCTGTTTAAATAGTGTCTCTGGTGTCAGTTGTGAATGTCCTCCCTGATCTTTTCTCGTCCACTCACATCTGGCCGATGACCTTTGACCTCTTTTTCAGGTGGATGCCAGATGTTGATGCATAGACTGTATAAGTCAGTGGTTCTCAAACTATTTCACCTAAACTGACACAAAAGAGATCACGGACCCCCATTTGATGCGATTTTGTCCCGGGGTCCCCCACCTGTTAGGATTTTAGCTTTTAGCTGTTTTACTACAGATAGTGTATGAAACCAATGATCAAAATAGTCATACATTCTGTCATTGTGTTACTTATGGATGGAACTATAGTGAAAATAAATTATTCCCTATTTGTTGGGGACCCCCTGGAACCTCCTCAAGGACCCCTGGCGGTCCCCCGGACCCCTCTTTGATAACCACTGGTATAAGTGAAGACAAAACATCTGGGTTGCCCCCTGGTGGCTGGCTGCAGCAGGCCATAAACCATGCCCCCTTCATGTTAGCGGATGGATGGAACTAAAAAAATCGAAGTACATGTCAAATACATTTCTCAAAGATGGTTTCTGTCATTTTTAGGCAGCTCTGATCACGCTGATGTTTGTTCCTGTTCATTTTTCGGATCAGTTTGGTTTTTATTAGTTATTTGATGCTATAAAAAGGGGCTTCACTTTTGTACAGTGGGAGGAAGTGGATCCGCGTCGTCCATCTGTTTTTACAGTCTCTGGTGGATGCTGTGAGGGGTCTGGTGTTAACAGTGTTCATTCAGTCTCTCGTTCAGGGTCCTTGCTGTTTTACTGATGTAGTGTTCCCCACAGCTGTCACATGTGATGTCATGATGATTTCAGAATCAGTATCTGTTAACCTAATTTGTACAATTCATTGTGTCTTAACCCTTTCTATAGCCAATTTCAAACATACCTTTTTCTTTGAATGTGATGGCAATTTAACATAACGGTCTCATGTCTAAATAAACGCATGAGTCACTTTTACGTATTATCACAATGGCAATATTACCAGGTCAAACCTTGCAATGTTGAAAGTGCAATAACACTCCCAACATTGCAATCAAAATCAAATTGAATTGAATTGCACAAAGCTAGCGCATTAACGTAAGCCCGCTGCTACACAAAGTTAAATATGCATCAAGATAAACTGTATCTCTTGTTTGCCTAATTAAGAACACTGTAATAAATGTATCAAAAAGCAACTGTTTGCCAACACATTCACCAGATAAGGTCTGTAAATGTCAATGTGTTTACAGCTTGTTGTGCTGCCGCCAACCAGAAACCAGAAAACATTCTTCATCCATCACATCATTACCTCTTGTGTACGGTGCCAAATATTGCGCAAAGATTGGGTCTCATTCGATAACAATCGGTTCAAGTCTGAATGAAGCCATAACTAACATTTACATGGCAGACACCTATGTCTGAATGACAAAAATGCTATAACAAATACATGACACCAGCAATGCATTTCATGTCAGAAAAGGCCCATCCTTCGAATGTGGCCTTTCGCAATAGGTATGAATACTTTTACCTTTAGATGACTTATCGTGCAACCTAGTTCGTTACTCAATGTAGAAGCGGGAAAGAATTTCATTTTGTGGGTACATCTTCTACTGTGTACAGAAATCCATGCCCTGCCTAGAGAAACAAAATCCCTTTACTACGTTGTGTGCAGTGTTAGCTGGAGAGTAAGTCAGACACAATCAGTGATTGCAGAAGAATAGGGTAAAGAATGTTGGGAGACAGACAAAGGACTTTCTGAGATGCTGAAGTTTTCTGTTGAACTCCAATCAATGTGTTACTCATTAACGGGGAACTATGCAGTTTTTTTTAGCTTAATTTACCTTAACTGAACAGCTTTGGAGTCATTGGAATGGTTATATGACTTTTTTCGAGTTGAATGGTGGTCGTCTCGCTTCCCCCTAGTGCCTGTGAGCTGAAAAACCACCCTTGCAACTTTTGGCCTGCGAGCCGCCGGCCTCAGCGTCAGGAAGTATCGCGTGATATCAGGTTTCGCGATGTAACAAATTGGCTCACGGCACTGCACACATACACCCATTCAGGAACTGGCTAACAAGGTAGCGATGGAGTTTTTCACACTATCGTCATGGCTGAGCTGGCAAAAAAGAAGCAGAAAGGTATGAAAGCATTGTCGGAGGAACAGAGAAAGAGGAAACGGCAGACCGACCGAGCGAGTTGTTGTTATGTTGGTTGTTTCTAAGGAGGAGTAAGAACTCCATTTGAAAATAACTTTTTGCTTCTTCAAGGTGTACCTTCATTATTTAAACTGAATATTAGATTACAACGTTGGCACCCCATGGTGTTTCCTAGAAGCACAGTTATATCAATGATAATGACTTATGCTGTTTGCCATTCAAAACAGGACTGGGAAATGGGAAATTCTTTGTTGGTATTGTACTTTTTAGTGTGCAAATCCAAGAAAGAAATCATGCTGTAAGCTCGGGTGTATTTCTGAGGATTAGAGGCACGTAATAATGTGTAGCATCACTAATGCGTGCCACCATGCTACAAATTTCAGATTACTGCATTTAATAAAAAATTATATGTTGGGGAAACTTGTTTCCTCCCATTTCAAGTGACCTACTGTTAAAATATTCAGATGGGGAAGATGGGAAGGAATTTCCAATTAATCTAGAAAACAGCATACAAAATCCATAGGAATATAGCCTGATAATCAGATTGAATTGCCATTACGTTTCACTTCTTTCATTCAGCCTGACATTGAGTTTAACTCTTGTTGGCAGGGGAGTTATTCTGTTTAGATTTGCCCTAATCAATAGTGAGTGATGTATTAATTTCACCACCCTCAGTGTTCAGATGACACAGAATCTGCATTGTGAGTTGTTGCAGTTAGCTTACAATGATTCATAAAATATGCCAATTTTAGAATTCTTATTTGTGTAAGTGGATTTACAAAAAAACAGCTTCATGGATCTCGTCCAGGCTTGTTTAGTGACCATTATTATTATATCGGATACAGAGCTACAATTAGCCTTTAAGTTAGCGACTGGAATTCAGCCAGCACAAACCCCAACGCTGGGGTCAACACACTCTTGGCATCACTTTTTGATTCTCTGGGTCGGAACATACATTTAACTGACATGTGGCACAAAAACAGGACAGCTTGCTCTTGTTGGAATTGTTGGGTCTCTGTAAATTATAGAGTGTGGTCTAGACCTACTCTACCTGTAAAGTGTCTTGAGATAACTCTTGTTATGATTTGATACTATAAATAAAATTGAATTGAAAATTGAATTGAATTAGGTTTAGGAAAAGATTGTGGGTGGGGTTAAAAAATGTACCCTTAAGTGACAAGAACAAGAACGGGACACAAACCCCGGTCTCCTGGGTGAAAGTCCCATGTTGTTTGACCCATCTACCACCCCATCCAACCTCCCTACGTGGATTTTGGGTCTTTTATACTACTCGCTACCGTTGTCACTCTTAATACTACGTCATCTTACAGTTCCGCGGTCGAGCTGCTGCTCTGCCTGGTGCATTCCATACAGACGCTAAAGGGAGATTCAGGATTTGACGAGTTGGGAGTTGCAAGGGGTTGCTGGGAGTCACAGCGGGTTGGTGGCCAGCAGCAGGGCAAACAGCAGTAACAGAAAGTTTACTGATCCGGTGGAGAGTGGGGGCGGTCCGGGATCAGACCCCCCGGCACTGGGGCTTGCGCCTGGCTGAATTTGAGTTGCTACAGTGGCTAACTGAAGGTATTTGTAGCTGCTGCCTGCTCTCCTCCCGGTGAAGTAGTCTCTTAGCAACAGGGAGTAAGTTACAACAAAACACTTTCCCCCTCTGTGCTAAAAGTGACACTGAAACATATTGTGATATTGTGGTTTTACCGGGCTAGTTTTCTTGCTTACACGGACAAATTGCTAGCTTGTTAACATAGCAAAATACTGTCTTGAGTGGATAACACCAGCTAATTCATCTAGAGTCCCGGGGCTGATCTGGCTGGTTCATTATCTAGCTTGCCGTTTGCAAATTCCTGTATTAGCTAATGTTATGAATCCACCAATGCCAGAACCATGCCACATAGGTGCAGCTAGCTGGCTAACCTTGCTCCAAGCTTGCTTGAATTGCGAATAAAACCTCAAAACATTAACTTGTCCGTGAGCATTATTTCTGAAGACCAAAAAGTTTGGCTTCTGTTTTTGTTTTGATAGAGAGACCCCCAGCGGCAGAAAATTACATATCACGTCTAAAGCGTGATTTATGGTTCTGCGGAGGCTCCACGTAGAGCTTTCGCCGTAGCCTAGGTAAGTGGCCTGAAGTTTATACTCGTGCGTTGGTGTGTGCGTCGATCTCTTTAAGAGAATAGCAGGGCCGGCATGTGTGTGTGTGTGTGGGGAGTGTGTGGCAGAGCGAGTGAGAGAGTGACGGCGATTAGTTTCGGAGTGAGTACCAACTCGAGTCATAATGAGAGAAACAAAGTGTCTCCTCTGTGCTTTCTGACCACAGTGTTACAAATCTGTAACAGGAATCATTAACCTTTCCTTGATTGCATGTTGTTTATGGAGAAAGAGAACCAGGAAATGAGTCGGGGGAAATGCAATGCTACCAAGCCATGGCCGAACGTCGCCGCGACCTGTAGTTCAATTTTTTGAGAAGTGCACATCAGGCTACAGCATAGGGTCCGTGTCTCCACGTACCTACGTATGTAGCCAAGTCGTCGATTTAACGCAGAAGCATAAATCACGCTTAAGTGACCTGATGTGCTTCAATAATATTGCTCCATTACTTTGCTTGATACCAGGTTCTTCTGTGTTGCCTTGACCCCCTACTCCCTCATTGAAATGAACTCTACAGTGCAGTATATGTTTAAGGTGCCTCAATAATGCCACCAATTATCTTGCAGTATCTGCATCCTATCACCTGTCATAGGTGTTTACTTGTACATTAGTGGATCTCCTGAGCAGAGAACAGTCAAGTCAAACACTCTCCAGCCTAAGGGTAAACAAGGGTTGACACTTAGAGAACAACTTTCAAATGTCAGATTGTAAATGCATCTGTCTTTTCCAGTGAAGGAGCTGCATTGTGAGCTGGTGCTGTGTGATGTAGACAGCTGGATTTGCATAAGCAAGGCAAGTTGTTAATGGATCTGTATGGATGCTAACATCTTGGCTACTGTTGAGGAAGCAGAGAAGAGATTACTCCTTTCTCTCCCCGCAATTCCCTCTGTTGTTACCTCCTCTACTTCCATTCTTCTGTCTGAATTTTCCACTTTCATTCCTATACTCTTTTGCCAGAGCTCCTCTCATTCTCTTGAGGTATTATCCTTGACTTTTGTCATTTCAACATGCCTATTCACTGCAACTTCCATCAATATTCTTCAGTGTGTGAAGTCAAAACAATTATTATTATACAAAGATGGACGTAGAATGAAGCCTACAGTCTATGATCGCCTCCTGTGACGGCAGCCATCTGTCACTCAAAGTGGCACACCCTTAATTATGCATAATTTTAAGTCTGAATATCACTTAAACAGGAGTTATAAAGACACCCCCCCACCTCCCTCCCAGAGTTGTCATAAAGCAACAGTTCTCAAACGTTTCACTCAAAGGTCCGCATCTGATTTTTATTCCAGGTCAGAGGTACGGAATGATTGGCAATAACAAAATAACATTTAATCTCCTCACTTTGAACTTTTAAGCTGCATTTATTCAAGTTAAGTACTCGATTTTCCTGCTCAACTTTGGTACCGATTTGGGTACCATTATATCGATAGCGGTACCCAACGTTCTGTTTTTCTTTCGATTTTCCTTGTCTATATTTAACATCACTAACAATTTATCGATCAATAGAAACATTATTTCAAACTAGAAAATGTTACACTTCATTATGTATTGTTGTCATTACACAATGTATGGGCTGGGTCTGGATTGACTTGCTGTTTGGTCCAGAAGCGGACCTTTGTCCGGACTTTGAGAAGCCCTGTCATAAAGGGTGAACTTAGCTAAAGAGATCCAAACTGCTTTTTGTACCAGGCTGTAAACTTTTATAAATCTTTTTATTAGATTTTTCGTTCACATACAATAACATTTGACACATACAATGCATCCAGGTAGTCTTGTTGGAAGGTAGGAAAAAACCCTATCCTACACAGTGTATGTTGAAAACAACAACCAACTTAACCTAAGCCAGAACGGCTTCTATGCCTGAACCGTAGTTACCGATTATCCCTTCCCACTGACTGTCTAGTATTGGTACTCCTATCTCTTCCTCCCAGGTCTGCTTCAAGCGAGTCACTTGGTCAGAATAAAGGGAATCAATGGAATTGTAAATCACAGAGATGGAGCGTCATTGGGCAGGGTCGAGGGTGAGCAAGGAGTCAATCAGAGACCCGGGCGGGTGGTTGGGGAGGTGAGGGTAGGTGGTTTGGACAAAGTGCCTGGCTTGAAGAAAACAGAAAAAATGAGAGTGCGGCAATTCATGCCTGGCTGCAAGCTCTGTGAAATCAGTAAAAATGTTTTCTTTGTAAAGGTCCTTGACATGTCGCAGGCCTTTGTTTCGCCAGATATTAAAAGTAGGGTCTGACAGGGAGGGTGGAAATAGATGTCTGTAAACTTGTTTAAGTCTGCTGTACAGTTGGGCATTTTAATGGGGGATTGACTCCTTTTTGGAGCCAGCACCAAGTGGCCACTCGATGAACTGCAGTTTTTGGCACTTCCTTTTTCGCTTCAACGGAGGTTGCTGCTTGTTATTATTTACAGATTAATGGTGTAGTAAGCGCTGCTGCGCGAAGATTGTTGATATTTAAACTCAACTGCCAAACAAATACCCCCCTCCTTCTGCAGCGTTGAAAGGCCTCACCAATGTTAACAAGGCTCTTCCTCCTTTCCCGGTCATGCAACTTTTTTAATTTGTATTCTTCAGTCCTTTTGCTGTTTATTTGCCAACTCTTCTTGTTGATAACTCCTTGCCGGCCCCCTCTCTGATGGAACTCTTTGACGGTTTTGTCAACCGTTTGGTACAGCATATTTTGAGTTGCGGTATTGTATTATAGTGGCTGGAGAATAGGCACTGTGCAGGTATGTATTGCTATTGTCTGTTATTACAGTGAGTAGTCCCTAGTGGGAAAGAATGGTCTGTGTTATATTTTCCCCCATTCCATTTTTCATAAAAATGCAGTCACAGCTGGTGATAGAAACGCATTTGTCAGATAAGCAACCCTTAACTTTTAGTGGCTTTGTGTGTTTTTAAATGTCAGTAAAAAATGCTGTGTATAGGTCAGGCTGGTATGGCTATTAGCTGGTGTGATTTGTTGTTTTCGTCTTCATGCAGCATGTCAGACTGACAGAAAAAAATAAAACTAAATGGAATAACAACTGTCCAAAACTCATCAATTCTTGTATTCACACATCAACAGAGCTGATGGAAATGCGTCCAAATTCACTTGACAGTTGGACGAGAACACTCAGTAGCTCATAATAGTTTTCTACTACACTGCCACTTTCTGCTAAATCACCTATGTGCCAAAGAGTATATATTAACAATTGTTTTCGGAAATGGGTCTGTCAAGTGTGATACATGGTGCTCCTCCTCCTGCCATGCAGTCTCAAACAGCCTTTAATCAAGCAGCCAGCCTGGGAGTGGAAGAGATCTGCAGGGAATTCCGCTCTGTGCGTCCTAAAACAAAGCTCAGCTAAACATAGAGTCTCTGACATGATTATGACACTGCAGGGACCAGAGTTTCCATGTCCCAGCCCACGCTTTCAGTTCATCAAGCCCCATTGCTATATGTGAGCCACATTATTGGCTGCAAAGCAAAGCAAAGCAACAATGTGGATACTCTAAACAGTGATGTTAAATGGGCCTTTATTGTCATTTCTAAGCATACAGAGAAACAAAACTTGTCCTCTGCATTTAACCTGTCCTATACATAGGAGCAGTTTGCAGACGCACGCGCCCAGGGACTAAAGCCTGATTTATGGTTCTGCGTTGAAACTACGCCGTAGGTACGGAAGTCGGTATGCGTAGATGGAGACCCTATGCCGTAGGCTGACGTGCACCTCCATAAAAATGTAACCTTGCATTGCTGTGATGCAGACCGCAACAACTGGTCTGCTTGGCCGTGGCTTGTTAGCATTGCATTTCCCCCTACTCATTTTTGGGTTCTCCTTCTCCATGAACAATATGAAATCAAGAAGAGGGTTATCTTTTCTTGCAACAGCTTTCCCGCCATAGTCAGGGAAACAGGGAAGACTGTTTCTCCGTCTCCACCGCCGGTACTCGCTCCGAAGCTAATCTCTGTCATGGTACATGTCCACTGTCAGCGTCATTTCTATGTCAATAGAAAGTGTCAAGTCGCTCCGCTCCTCATTTGCAAAAATGTAAAGTTGAATCCAGGCTACTTAATGCAAATGAGGAGCAGGCAGCTCGGCTCGCCTCCTCTCAAAAGCTGAAGAAAATGTTTTAAACTGTTTTTGATCTGAATTGACGACAGATTCAGCAACTGCATGGCCTATTTCTCGCATTAAATGTTTTTAGAAACACGTTTCGGTGAACTATTTTCGTAAAATAAGAGACTGTATTCCAAACCAGCCGCCATTATGGTCTGTTTTGAAATTCGGGAGCAGCCAGGCCCACGTCCAATCAGGTGCAACCATTGGGCTTGTATGAGGCTGTAACTGGTTTTCTTTGTTTGTCAGTGGTCAGTGAAGAGAAATTTAAAACTGCTGGTGGCCCACAAGCGTGCAATGCTGGAAAGCGGAGCGATCCCTGCTGTGAAAACAGCGCCTATATGGACACGTACCATTACTTGCTCTACCACACATTCCCCCACCACCTAGGCCACTTATGTAGGCTAAGGCTTAGGCTCTACGTAGAGCCTACGTAGTACTATAAATCAGCCGCAACTCCACTTCTTCTGGCCAGGGGGCACTGATAGGTTTTTAACAATTAAAATTGTAAAATCCAATTAAAATGTGAGCATCGGTCTTTTCAGCAAATGGCCAAAAATGACATGTGTTTATATTCAAGTGCGTCCTATAATGGCTGTAGTAATTATGACTATTATCTCTCAGGAGCAATGGAGGAAGTGTTATTACAGATCTAGAAAGTCAAATGTGAGAAATGTGAGGTCAGTTTTTTAGCTTTGTTTACTACATCTACATCATCATTGTCTTTTAAATCTTTTTTTACTGTATTCTATTAAGCAGATATCATGAATGGCTATATACCATAATAGAAAAAAATAAATTCATTATAGAATCTTTAAATCTATTTAAAGCTTTAGTATGTAACTTCTTTATAAGAATGAATGTCCGTTACATTCAAGCCATTGTCAAATGAGTTGCTACAAAGCTAATTAAGACTATCAGCTCCACACGGCTCTCTCTGTATTTCTCAGTATGGCTATGTTTTAGAAAATGGTGTCGTCCGGTGACATACGTACGCAGAACGCAGAGTCATCATGTTTTTTTAATCCTCCGTGTACTCCTTGGCTACAAGCAACTGTGTGGAGGGGTGGGGGTGGTGCGTGATCACCGAAGGCTTGTATCATGTGGATGCACCGACAGAATTGTTGTCATTACTTAGAATTCCTCATGGGAGAGACAGAAACTACGCACTATAGCCTTAAAAGATGATACAGGTTTATAACAACAAAACAAATATACCCAGTGTTGCTTTTAGTTCTGGTCAATGTTATGTTCACACTGGTTTATATATATATATATATATATATATATGTAAAGGCTCAGACCCATTGTATCAACAGAAACTGTGTGAGGGCTCTCTCACTAACTTTTCGGCCATCAAAAGACAGTAAATGCATCAGATGCAAACTTTCTGTAATTCTGCACTGCAAGTTTTACATGTGTACTTGTCATAGTCAGCGCTGTTGCTCCATCTTGTGTCTGTACCTGTTATTATGGAACCCACTGCAGTTCTAGGCAAGACACGTCCTTCAATAGCATTTGCGCCCTACGATTGGCCAGGCGTCCATGCTGGTGTGGGGTAACGGAACCCGATTTGTTCAGGTCCTATCCCATGACCAATCAGCATTCCTAACCTTAACTACTCAAGGTCAATGCCTAGCCTCCATCAATTGGGCTGCTTCATAGGGTCTTGCCTAGAAACCAGGTGGGATCCATAGTACTAATAGGCTCGTTGGAGATGAGCCAGGCCTGCACAGAATGGATCACTGGCGATCGCCGCCCAATGCATGCCGGTTAGATTTGTGTCCTACTTGATCCTGACGTCATGCACACGTGGGCAACGATAACCTCATGCGATCAAGGCGGCCGCAGGTTTGAGACGCAGGCAGTGCAGTTGTTCTCCACCGACTGCAAGACCTGCTCTCGTCCACTTTACAGGCGAGGTGCAGCTCATCTCGAACAAGCCTAATATTCGTCTGTTTGTGGACGGCACCTTCGTTCTGGGCTTCTGGCTGAGCAACACACCTGACGATCATTGCCAATCAATACACCTGACAGTCTTCTCCTATCAACCATCCTGCATAAAGACTCGGATTCCTGATGTTCGCTGCCAGATTATTCCTATCAAGTGAAAGAGTACTACGGCCAACTTTTGAACCAAGAATCTAGAGGTGCATCCCATGGCCCTTAAGTTGCATTTCCGAATCCTCCACTTGCCTCCCTTCCTGTCTTAGTCCCTCCCACCGAAAAGGCACGGGAGAGACGCAAGGAAATCACGGGGGGAGAGAGGCAACCAGCAAATGTTTTTTAGAGGGATAAGACGTCCTTTCCTTTGAAGCGTCACATAAATACGTCAGCTGTTTGGGCGGAGTTAGCAACTCCTTCATCTGCACAGCTTCCGGGAAGGATGCTCTCGTGTTTCCTCGGCTATAGCTCCTCAATGATCCCTCCTCGATGCTCGCTCCTCGGGGCAGAAATAAGAGCTTTGAGACGGCCTTCACCGAGGAGGGACAGAACAACTTCCGGTTCAGCCGAGGACCTATCAAATAAGGGCCATGAGATGCAGCTTAAGTCTACAGAATCTAGTTTAAGGTCTTTGTTCTAAGTAACAGAATGTAGTAACAGTTTGGTTTATTGGGTCACGGAACTCAAACCACACCGTCTGTTACCTGGATCTCAACACCAGCTAACCAGCTCACATGCCTGCCCCTCGCTCCATCCTGTTCGTCAGTCCTGTACTAAACTTCACCTTTGTAAATAAAAAAACTACCTTCAATCATCTTTCGTGATCTGTACAAAAATGAAGTCCAACTACAAAACGTAACAGAACTCCTCATACGCACGCATGATCTAATTAATAGAACTTCATTTTAAATATGAGCTAAGCTTTACAGGCCATAGATGAGCCTCTGCCCCAGGTATCATTTCATGTCACAGAACTTGTTATGATGTACTGCATTTGCACCATTTCTTCATTCACATAGGTAATGAGACAAATGGTGGAGGATATCTAATCATATCAGAGGTTGATGACACTAACTGGACAACATCTGACTATACAATCCGTTACCTGACACGCTCCGCTGATGCACATGTCATAAGCATCCGCCCGGCATCGTGTCCCGTCAAGCACTTTGGGGGCCAGTTCAACAGTGAGACTTCTCCCTTTGGCTTGGCAGTGCAGTGCACAGGGTGCTGACGGGTCATAAGGTGATGGGAACCACTCGTAGGTGACACCCTGGTACTTGATGTCATTGTGGGCCGAACACTGCTGGGCCCGGAAATCACCGGACTCTGCTGGGCATTCCTGAGGAGAGGGACAACAGAGACAAGGACACAGGTTGGAGTGTCGCATCGCAATCCATCATTTCAGTGTCACTTGTAACTTAAATATGCATTCAAAGCAGATAAAACCTAAAATAGCTTTACACGAATCCAACATATTATTAGCAAATATATATATATATATATATATATATATTTGTGAAAAAAACATTAATGATAGGCTTACTGGCCCATAGGTAAGGTAGTCACTAAGGTAGCCATCCACAGATACAGTTCATCCTAAGGATTTACTTTGCCACATGTATGTTTAACATTAACACATTATTTATAAAATCATGCCAACAATTATTTTAATAGCTTAGTATTTTATGCACTAAAAATGTATGTATAATGCTTTAGGCCGCCCTACATGTTATTGTAGGCCCAGTTTAATATGCCAGTGTTTCCCATACATATATTTGTGGCGGCCCACCACACAATCAATGTTGACCGCCACATAATACCGTATATGCTCTCTCTCTCTCTCTCTCTCTCTCTCTCTCTCTCTCTCTCACACACACACACACACACACACACACACACACAACAGACCCTACTCCTCCATGCAGATTAATTAATGTCATTGATTATTCTACACACTCCAATACAGTAATGTAGGTGGCGCTATGAGCCTTAAACTTGGTTTGCGATCTGCTAATTGACACACAGAAGAAGACATCAACCTTTTTTCCCTGCAGAGAAGACGACTAGAGTCGATCCGGAGTTTAATGGTTAGTATTATGAAGTTATTACCGGTATTCATTCAGGGTTTATACTGCATAGAGAATGTTTTGGCGCCCCATAAAGAGGTTTTAGCCAGCGCCAGAGGAAAATCACGAGCGCCAAAACGTCAGCTGCCAGCGTTTGCAGAGTCAGACTGTACCGGACTCTCCAGGTGACCATGCTGCACTGGGGACCGGTGGCGCAGTGAAAAACCGCTGCTGACGGACACAGAGCTCTCCGTCCGCTGGAGCTTCAACTGCTGTCTGCCTGCGCAGCGGGCTACGCTGCCGTCTATCAGTATTAAATTGAGACAGTTTCATAACCTGTAAAAATAAAAACATCTCGTATGTCACGTTAAATACTTTTCCCCGTGTTTTGGTACAGTTCATTTTAACACCTGATGCGAGCCATTTGGGAGTAGTCTACGTGTGAAAGTCAAAGTTTTGAGTGCTTTAGCGGCATTGACTTGACTCGCTCCGCCTCTCTGCTGAGGCCCGTTCACGTAACAGCAGCAGTTAAACTGTATTTCACACTATGATGGTTACATTTGCAACAATCTGCGGTTCACCTGCATGCCGAACGGTAGGGGCAGTCTGTTACTCTACATCACATACAATTTATTTATCAACATTTAAAAAATAGAAAACATTACACTTCATAATGTTTTGTATTCATAACACTATTGTATTATTGTACACATTACGTACAAAGTAATAGCAGTTACCTTATATAAGTCACTCCTACATTTTTCAACTGAGGAGCAAAACATGCCCCTTGGGAAAAAGATAAGGTTTTGTCCTGTTCATACTAATCAAATGAACTGGACTTTGTTGTCAGATGCGAAAGCCCCCTTCCCTTACTGCATTCAATACCATTACATTTAAAATTTGTTTGTTACCTGCAGAATTTTGTATACAAATAGTTGCAGTACAATTAATATAAGAAGTCTACACCTCTTTCCGCACGTGTACCCCCCACCCCGGGTCAGCTACCACCACAAATATAATCTAATTCTGTGGGAAACACTGTATGCAACTTCATTTTCTACAGTATATGTAGTAAGAGGTCCCTGCTCCGTCTCTCTTTCAACTAAGGGGGCTTAAAAAAACCTTGAAGACCCCTGCTCTAGAAGACGTATATAAGCAAACAAGACCATCTGCTATGTAAACTTAGCACAAAAAGTAAAGAAATTTGTGTTTGGTAGATTATTTCTCTGTGGTAACAGTGCTTTTTGGCAATAAATCTGATACCGTTGGAAAGCCTGTTTAGTTCCCTTTCAAATGGTGCCCGATTTGTAAGGAACATGCATTTATGGGATGAGCAGCAGCGCTGAGTATGTGGGTTGTGCCCATGGAAAATTTGCCAAATCTTCTCTGCCAATGCCAAACAGCTTATTCTGCCATTATAATAGTTTTATTCATTATTACTTTAACATCATCCCTTGTATATTTAGTTATCTTTGTTACTGCATTAGGATTTCTTGTCATCTTTAGTGAATACATGTTAAACCTTTTAGTTGCAAACTGTATCTCTTGTCTGTTGTCATGGCTCATGAGCTCAAGACAATATATTGTGAGCCATTTCTAAAAACTAATAGTTTTCTAAGAAGAATGCACATCACATGTCAGTCAGTCAGTCAGTCTGACATTTATTTCATTTGTAAAGAAGAAAAAAAACATGGGTTTTCTGCTTTTTTCTGCTTTCGTTCAGAAAACATATATGATGTAGTCGCCGTTGGTGGTACCGTTTAAACTAATTAGGTGAATCATTGGTAAATAATGGTGGTTAATAATGATTCTAGGGAAAATAATCATTATTAAAAATTGTCGTAAAAAAAAAAAAATCACAATACATTACGATTTTTCCCACATCTAGTGCGCAGTCACAAATACAATTCAAACCACATTAAAAAAAAAATATATATATATATATATTTTTTTTTTTTTTAGCTGTATAAATGAATATATAAAACAGTTTGGATTCTATGTGTATATGTGGTTCCGACTGACTGGAAGTAGGAAACGGCCAACCTGTGTGATGGTGCAGAAGAGCTGTCAACGAACAGCTTAACACCTGGGACTGAAAGCCATCTCAGATCAATATGGGATGCTTGTTTCTCTGGGTGACAACTGGCAGACTTTTGGCAGCCAATAATTCTCTCTTCTCCCTGACAGAAGTGGACACATCCAGTCTGACACATCAGCTTCACTAGTCACACTCTGCCATTCTACATATCCTTCAGACGCCCAATGGAGCCCAGACAGAGTTAGCCTCCATGTGTGAAGGGGGATGGGGATGGGGCCCCCATATGATAATATCCCCCTATATTATCATGGGAACGTTTCCCTACTGGATGTGATTGAATCTCTACAACGAATCCAGACTAAACCACTTCAGTGGGGGACGAAGAGAAATACGACTTGTCCTCCTCTGATTAAAAATTGTGTAAGGAGGTTGTTTCAACAAGCTGGATGTGTTTCTGTGGTTTGGGAAAGGGCAGTCCTTCTGTAGAGCTACCATCATGGGGGTGGGTGGTGGGGGGCTGTGGTTGTTGGTCTCTCATGGATCAAATGACTGTTATTATTACGTGATGGACTGTCAAGGACTGGTGGAGGGATTATTCACTTCTAACATTAAACAGACTTAATTTAGCAAAATAATCGATGCATACTTCATTTCCCTACCTGGCACACATACAGTACAGCGCATCACATATTTGTGGTATGGCCTGAATAATTACCCAACAGTCATAAAGGGCTGGGAGGTAATGTCTGCAGAGTCCTCCATTTCCTATTATTTACTCTAAGGCAGAGATCTTCCGGGACCCCTGGGGTCATTGCAGGGGGGGACTCCAAATTACTGTTAATTTTTGAAATGTAATTTTTTTTTTTTTAAATGTCTTAACACAAATCCAACATATTATTAGCAAATATAAATCCCCACTGATGATAGGCTTACTGGCCTATAGTTAAGGTAGTCATCCACAGATACAGTTAATCTTTAGGATTCACTGTGCCACATATGCTTAACATTAAAAAATGATTTATAAAATCATGCCAACAATTATTATTTTAATAGCTTAGTATTCTATGCAAAAAAAGGTATGTATAAAGGCTTTAGGCCTACATGCTATTGTAGACCCAGTTTAATATGCAACTTAATTTTATCCAATATATGTAGAAGGGGGTCCCTGCTCCGTCTCTCTTGCAGTCAAGGGGTCCTTGGTTTAAAAAAAGTTTAAGACCCCTGGTCTAAGGAGTAACCAGATCAACAGGAAATAGTATCTTAAAGACAAAGTCCCTGGATGTGTCTCCGGATCTATCGTCCTCACAGCTTCCTGCTGATCTTCTAATCCTTAACAGCAAGTTGGGAGAAAAACTGGGGATTTCGGGGAGCTGTTGAGCATGGACTGTGCTATGGAATAAGGTTTGGGTATGACCGCAGAAACCAAAGTTCAAAATAACTCAAACTCAAAGATTCAGTTGAGATCTTTGGGTGCTTTTTGTTGGTTGGGAAGGTATAGGCACAAACATTTCGAATGGCAGCCTAGTTAATGTTCACAGCTAGTAGCTATAAGATATTGATTAAATATGTATCTGACAAATGAAATAGCAGGTTATGCCTTACACACCTTCATTTTCATAAAAAACATGCTTTAAATACTGGAGAATTTGAATCCAATTAATAATTTGATTGTTGCAATAATGTCAACATGTTTTTTGAATACATTACGTTTTTTGTGTCTGTGTTTGATGGACAATTTAATATCAGTTGGACTTAACCATTATACAGTTGCATTACAGAGTGGTGTATCTTTGACCTCACACAATGATCTTTGGCTGACTATAGATACTGGCTTACAGAGAGCACACAAATTGGTTAGATTTAAGAAAACATCTTGGTTTGGGTTTAAATTATTGCTTTGTTGAAGTTAAGGGTCCTTCGTCACCACAATCAGTGGTGGAAGATGTATTCAGATCCTTTACTTAAAGGTGCAGTAGGTAAGCCTTATGAAAGTAACTTTCTGTCATATTTGCTGAAACTGACCCAGTGTTCAAGTAGAACTACATGAAGCAGGTAATAAAAAATAAAAAAAATCTGGCTCCTCTGGCACCACCTACAGCCTGTAGTGCGATTTGCAAAAATCCACCGCTCCCTGTTCAGATGCACCAATCAGGGCTAGGGGGGGTGTCTAACTGCGTGTCAATCACTGCTCATGCACACACATTCATTCTCCCTTGTGGGGGGAGGGGCTTATGAGACCGTTTTGGGCTTTAGTGGAAAGGGGGGAGGGACTGAGAAGTTGTCGATGTTCAAGTCCTGGATCTTCGCAATCCTACCTACAGCACCTTTAAGTAAAAGTACTAATACCACACTGTAAAAAATCCTGCATTGAACATTTTACTTAAGTGAAAGTATGTAAGTATCATCAGGAAAACGTACATAAAGTATCAAAAGTAAAAGTATTCAACCCTTTTTGTCATATGTTGGTTTAAATATTTCTACTATTCTTGCAAGAGGGTTTGTATCATAGCTGAGCACGTTCTGCCTCGTAAATGACATCCCAGCATTTAATTAACATGTTTTTGTCTCTGTGTACCTTTCTTTGACTATATGAACGTATTATGCATGCCAGTGTACACTTGGTTTATTTTACTTTTATTTTACTTGATTATTTTATTTGTATAGGATGACTCCTGAATCTCACGCCTGTATAAATTCAAATTTAAATGTATGTGTGAGCCAAATGTATGTTTATGTTTATGTTGTATGTAGGTTATGTTTGTTTCTGTCATATATATACTTGTTTTACCTTTGAAAATTGAATAAGCATATATGTATATATATAAAAAAAGTGAAAGTATTCAATGCAGAAAAATCCTCACATTCTAGAAACTAGAAACGATCCAAACAGTTCAGAGTGTTCAATCATGTGTTTTGTGTGCAAAAATCTTAATGTGTAAAGTAACTAGTAACTAAAGCTGTCAGATGAATGTAGTGGGGTAAAAAGTACAAAATTTCTCTCTGAAATGTCATGAAAAGATAAGACTCAAGTAAAGTAAAAGTACCTCAACATTTGTACTTAAGTACAGTACTTGAGTAAATGTACTCAAGATACATTCCACCACTAGTTACAATAATAATCATGTGGTTAAAGGATAGCTTCAAATGTGTCAAGTGTGTCCTAAAAGTGACAGATGCCAATATGTAGCCTACATTGAATGTACATTTCTTGCTCTGGTTATTCCTCCTGTTCATCCTAGCCAATGGGGCTTTAGCAGTCTCAGGTAATTAAACTAAGTGGATATCTTCCAAAGTAACATCATTTTAAGTACAATGTTTCAATGTTCATGTGACTACAGGGAATAAATGCCAGCTGAATAAATGTAACAAAAAGACTGTTCTCAGATCTAATGATTGTAGTTGGTCCCCAGTGGACTTCTTAAGCAAGCTTTTTGAGTGTTCATTTTTATTATCTGCTCTATCTTTTCCAACATTTTAGACAGATATAGTAATAATAATAGTCCAAAATTATGTGAAATTCCATTTTTTAATTTAATTTTCTCGAGGGAGGACCCCTAAACTCCCCAAATAAGTGCACCTTAGTCTTCCACAAACCTAGGGAAAACACTGGACTTTAACTAACTATAGTTTATTGTGAACCTATATCCTTTACTATTACAGAACAATCGTTGTCATGGGTAAAAGAATCCAATGTTGGCTCGTGGTAAGAAGCAGGAAGAAGCAGGAAGTATCCAACAGCCTCTCATGTTAAAGTCCGACATGTTGTTGGTCCATCCCTCTACCCCTGAATGCCTCCCTACGCCGACTTTGTGTTTCTAGAATGATGTCACCGGACTTCCTCTTTTGCTCCCAACAGACTAGAGTCAGAATTCCTTTGGCTGCTAGAAGGCTTTCCCACTGTAGACCTTTGAAATGTACAGCTAAAATCTCACAGTATCTTACTGTTTCAATGTTATACAGGAACAAACTGTAAATGGCAATGCATTCTGGGATAAAATAATAATATGACAGCACTAACTGTGAATGTTATAGATTACAGGTATTTACTGTTAATACCAATGCATCTTGGGAAAATAAAGGAAAAGGTGGGAATTACACTGCAGCCGGTATATTACTGTAAATTTACAGTGAAAAGTTTTACAGTGAACGTGAACATGTGTTGCTTTGTGGCACTTGCTGAAATGACTGATTCTGTCATTTGTTTTGGGCGGACAGTCTCTTAAAAACACTCATGACTTTCAGGTGTGAATGTGAAATGTGCAGCTGAAAACTAAATACTTTGAGATGTAGTCTTCCTCTCCAAGTTAACCCAAGTATAAGTCTAAAATGAATTTAGTAACAAATATTACCAATGAATGCTAAAGTTCGGACTCACCATGTTGCTGCAGGTTCTGTAGCGGATGTTTTTGCCAACACAGCTTCTGCAAAGGAAGGTAAAAAAAACACATTCTCAGCACTACTGCAAACCAAAGGGTGACTCAGTGATACTGAGCTGTGTGAAAACACAAAACTACATGCAAATAGTTGTTAATCAAAAGCTTTGAAAACAATTAAAGGTGCTGTAGGTAGGATTGTGAAGATCCAGGAATTAGCCAAAAAATTTGAACATCAACAACTTCTGAGTCCCTCCCCCCTTTCTGCTAAAGGTCTCCTAAGCCCCTCCCCTCACAGGGGAGAATGAATGTGTGTGCATGAGCAGTGATTGACAAGCAGTTAGACACCCCCCTGGCCCTGATTGGTGCATCTGAACAGGGAGCTGTGGATTTTTGCAAATCGCACTAAAGGCTGTAGGTGGTGGTGCCAGAGGAGCCGGATTGTTTTTTAAATTATCTGCTTCATGTAGTTCTACTCGAACATAGGGTCAGTTTCAGCAAATATGAGAGAAAGTTAGTTTTATAAGTCTTACCTACTGCACCTTTAATGCCACTAATGGAGGATCCTTTTCTCATTTATGGTTGCCAGACTTTTGTACACCTGACATTATTTTGTATAAATAGATAAGAAACCTTTCTTGCTGTAGTAAGTGTTTTTGTAAATTCCTACCATAATCGTTCCAACAGTTACAGGGATTTTGTTAAAGCACAAACAGCAAGATGACACATTTGCATTTCTCGTATGGAAGTAAGCATTAAAATTATGTATCTGAATTTTTTGCCTCTGAATTTGACTCTTTCTTTTTAAAGATTATTTTTTGGGGCTTTTCCTTTTATTTGATAGTGACACTGGATAGACAGGAAAGGTGGGAGAGAGATGGGGGATGACACGCGGACGGTCTTACTGGGTGAGTTAGATGTCGCCCCAGATTTTTACTCTTTAAACTTTCAACAACTTATTTTCACCTTTATTTTTCAATGTTCACAAATTCAGAATCGAAAAAATTCAAGGTTAAAAAATGTCAACATACCAAATTCAGATGCAAAATACAAGGTATCAAATACAGTGTTAACATCTGGGAACCCAAGGAAAAACAATACAACAAATAAAATAAAGTAAAATTCTGAAGCAAAAAAGTCAGATACATAATTTCAATGCATAAGTATTCAATGCTAGAAATTCAATGGCTTTTTAATTTCAAAATCTGATGAAACAGATTTACTTCCATATTCTTGCTAATTATTAGCTCACCCTGTTCACAAAAGCTTTGAATCCACAGCAAACTATATTTACATATATGAGAGGCCGTATAGGAAGTAATTCATACTTCTGTCTTACACACACTATCATAATCTTGCATATACACCACTATACTCATACACACACACTATTATAATCCTTTTACATGTATGTATGAGAGGGTATAGTCATGTATATGAGAGAGTATAGCAGTGTGTGTGAGAGAGTATAGTAGTGTATGTGAGAGAGTATAGGAGTATAGCAGTGTATGTGAGAGAGTATAGTAGTGTGTGAGAGACTATATAGTTGAATATGTGAGAATGTATAGTTGTTTATGCGAGAGAATATAGTAGTGTGTGTTTGAGAGTTTGATTGAAACGGAAGGGAGTTTGATTACTCAGCTCCTGTTGACAAAGAAGAAGCGATATTTGACGGTCAAAATCCTGTCATTATAATAGTTTGGCTGAAGTGGCGCTGTAATGGACAGAGAGAGGCTAACTGAAGCTGTGGGTCTTCTAAATAATATTTTAGGAAATGGTGAGCTATTGTCAACGATGTCTCGACAATTAAATCAAGTCCAACAGAGCTCTGATTTGAAGATGCAGATGCAGAGATTATTCAGGGGTGGAACTGCAAATCCAGTCAGACCTGGCTCCAGCGCTAGCACTGCTACTTCTAGCTAGCTCAATGGAACACGGAGGCCCTCGTTACCAGACGAGACAGCGTTTCGGTGGATCATCGTCGAAATCCAGGAAGAGGTAAGTTAATTAAAAAATAGCCAAGGACCCTTTTTTATTAACGTCATCCTATCTGCAGTGTCCCCCCAAATTCATGTTAGCATGGTCGTGACGTTAGCGCCGCTAGCTAGTTGCTACCCACATACAACACGGGCTAGCCATTTTCCATTGAAAACTTTGCAATATCTCCACTAGTGCTAGTTAATATGATCAAGCAAGTTTGAGCAAGCTGTGTGAAATAATTTCAGAAATCAGGTTTCAGAATTAAATCTGCTGTTACATGAGAGAGACGACAGTATCTGTCAAGCCCTTTGATTAACCACAGTATATGATATTTTACTGTACAAATACATTTGACTTTGACTAGGAGAAAAAGCTAGCAGCTAGCTAGCAGCAGCAGTTATGGAAGCATATTGGTAGTTATAGTACCCATCGATATGCTCCTGTTATTCAATTTCAAACACATTGTAATTTGCTATTCAATGCGCAGCTTATAACAGTGTAGTTGAGTACCATGAAAAGCGCTATATAAATAAAATGTATTATTATTAATAATAATTTCTGTTCTTCACAGAAAATGAGCCAAGGCCAATGAGTTTGAGTTAGAAGAAATAATAAATAATAAAAACAATAATAAAACATTGAAAACGGGTCCCACAGACCCGAACACCTTACAAGGGTTAAGAATAATTAAAGATTTCAACATATATTTTTAAAAGCCAGCCACACTCCGAATAAAGGCTTGCATGTATCATATAAAATAACTTAAAGAACATCACGTTTTATATAGTTGTCAATGACAAGGCCTTTTTGCATAATCAAAAACACTGAACTGTCTTGTAAGTCATCCCTTTCATGTGCTGTGTGATAATTTATCCAATTTGAAAACAGATATTTGTAGGGCTGCAACAACGAATCGATAAAATCGATAAAATTCAATTATTAAAAAAGTTGGCAACGAATTTCATTATCGATTCGTTGTGTCGCGCGACACGCCACTCAGTCGCGGAGATAAAAGCAATTGAGTTGAGTGCCGTGCGGAGCGGTGCGGAGCGAAAGAAAAAAAAAGAGCAGAGCGGGGGTAGAGGAAATACGGAGAGAGACCCTTAACGTTCTGAAACACATGGCGGAGGCAGAAAAATCAGCACGACCTAAGTCATCCAAGGTGTGGGAGCATTCACACTAAATAAATCAAAAACGTGTTAATTGCAAGATAAGCAAAAGCAACACGGCATGGCACGGGCGCACCACGGTGACGATTCAGCACCTAAAACGTAAACATGTTGGAGTCCTTGATGAGGAGGAAGGGAGTTCAACAGCAGGGTAAAGTCACTACACAATCCTACTTCTTTTCTGTTTTGAAGTGAGGAACGTAACGTCCCTCTTCTGGTGCTGGTGTGGTGTTTACGCGTTATCCAGCTTGACAAGCATGACAAGCTAGCGTTAGCTCGTTAATAACAGTAGTAAAGGAGGACTAAAGACACGTTTTTATTCACTCGCCTTTTTTGGCCCATTCATTTTTCAATCTATTGTCATGTATATATTCTGTGCTTTGTCCCATATCAGTTATTGTTGACGTATATACAAGTGTGTTGTACTTTTTAATTTCATTTTAAAGTTCTTTTATAGCACTTAGTCATCTTAAGCTATGTTTAAGTGTGGTATACAAATGAACTTAACTTGCACTTACTACAATGATGGTAATAATTTAATGAATAAGCTTCAAGTGTGTGTGTGTGTGTGTGTGTGTGTGTGTGTGTGTGTGTGTGTGTGTGGTGGGGTGTCTGTATCTGCTCTTTGGGTTACTAACCTTTACACAACTATTAACTAAAACAACATACATGTAAGTATGTATTGAGTTGATGTAAATTAATGTTATTTTGTTTTTTGATCTGATTCATCGATTAATCGAAAAAATAATCGACAGATTAATCGATTATTAAAATAATCGTTAGTTGCAGCCCTAGATATTTGTATCTTCTCATGATACATTTTAACAGATTCAGGGAGGGGATGAAGACCCTTGGTGTTCTTGTTCTTCTAGAACAGCTCTTTGAAATTCGACTGTCAGCAGTGGGCAGCAAAAAAAGAAGGGCAGAGGAATGTGTGGTTGCATTTTGGAGGGACTACCTGCTGGATGTTGAGGGTAAGTATTATTGTTAGTTATGGAATAAAAATCTTTTCATATGCCCTTCTGTCTGTCTTTGTCTTTCCCTCCTTTTTAAAAGTTTTCTACATGCTAGGTTTCATTTCTTTTTTGGTGTTCTTTGGTGTATTTCTTTTTCAGAGCAAGAGGGACCCTTGCAATTTAGGGGTATCCTGGCCTTTGGCCAGGATGCATTTAATGCAATTCCACCCCTGGGCTTCTCCCAACGACCTTCAGTAGATTTTCTCCATGTGCTGCCCCTCAGACAAGGCCGTCATTACCCACCGCAAACACATGCATTAACTGCCTGCGGTTGCCAGTCCTGAAAAAATTTGAGGATTTTAAGGAAACTATGGATTTTGCTTTAAAAAACACTCAGGGATTTGGTCAGGAATGACTTCCGAAGACTCCTGAACATACATTATAAAAATCTGTTGCCTGTTGAACTTGACTAAATTGATGAGGCATTGTTGTCAATAACTCACCATTTCCTAATACGTTATTTATGTCTTGTTTAAACAATTGAAAATGGAATAATCATCTGACTAAAACCATTTTTTAGACCATTTTTTTTATTTTATTGTTCAACGTTGTGAAGCAGAAATTGTCACTGGCCTTTTATTAACCTTTATTCACTGCCTTGACACTAATGAACTTGCTCACTGATAGAGTTCACCAGGCCCAAAAATAATTGAATGTCATGGTTACCGTCATCGGCTAGTGGGTCTACAGTTTCTAGAATTCTGTTCATAACTGTTTCATTGAAACAACATTGTTTGAAGTCTCAAAATATACTAGGGGGTCTTCATTCATGCGTTGTCACTCCCAACTAAAATGTTCTGCATTGCCTCTGCATTGCCGCACGCAACCCAGAGCCCATGTAAAATGATAGAAATTAAGGTCTTGTTGGGTTCGGACAAAGATCTTCAGCTCTACACCAAAGCTTCCCTGATTGTCATCCTCTTCAAACTGCTGGTTAATCAAGAGCAAGAAAGAGATTGTCCGAGTATAACCATTGAGCTTAGAAATGAATCTTTCCAAAATGACAGTCATGACCCAAATTGTCAGTTTCCCTCACAATTCTCTGAACACACCGTGTATCAGTGAAAAAGATAGCAATGTCTTCCTCATTACCATTTACTTCCACAAACAAAAACTGACCTTGAAAAAGAAACTAAATAAGATAAAAATATTTGTTTTCATCCAACAAGGTTGTTTTTGTCCTTAAAGTTTCTGCTGTTTGGTTTAAATGTTCCTTGTTCCACTGAGTTGGTGCTAGCTGTACTTTCAAAGCAGCAAGCCCACCGGATAATGATAATTTAAATGAATGAGAATTTTAACTGTCTTCCTGATTGATCAAACCAACTTCCTTTTCAACTATACTCTCTCGCACACACTTCTATACTCCTTCACACACAACTATACAATCACTCATACACAACTATACTTTCTCTCTCACACACTACTATACTCTCTCACATACACTACTATACTCTCTCTCACATACACTACTATACTCTCTCACATACACTACTATACTCTCTCACACACACACACACTACTATACTCTCTCATATACACGACTGTACCCTCTCATACATACATGTAAAAGGATTATAATAGTGTGTGTGTATGAGTATAGTGTTGTATATGCAAGATTATGATAGTGTGTGTAAGACAGAAGTATGAATTACTTCCTATATGGCCTCTCATATACATACGTTCAAACTGTTGACAGGGAGTTTTGTAAAGTTACAGGACACGGTTTCAGGAAAGACACATAGCTGTTGATTTTTGGATGTAATGTTTTATGCTTTAATAGACGTTATACACAAACACAATCCCATTCATTCAATTCCTCTTTGTATTGGGTGGTGGCAGATCTCCCAGCAGTGGAGATCCCCAAACCTCTGCAAAAAAAGCAACTGCTTTACACCATAGGGTCAGTGAAACACTTTTTTGGTGTGATTTAGGTGGACTGAGCCTTAAAGTAACTTCTAAAAACCCATTTATATAAATATGTATGTTACCTTATGAAAAAAAAAGTTTGAAATTGACTGATCATTTCATATTTGTTACATTTCACATGTAAATTGTCTTAAACCTGAATGTGAATTCATGTTACGATTATGATGAAATCAAATTTTGTTTGATAATGCTGTATACGTTTGTAGTTACTCTGCGTCTAGTACTGTGCTGTTGGCTTGCCTCTCTCCATATTTTGAGCCTGCTTTTAATATTTTTCCTACTTTTTCACCTTGAACTTTGTTGAGCTTCTCCTAATTTGCTCTGGAGAGGTAAATACCTGAAACGTGAAGTAAATGTGGTGGATGACTACACACATACTCAAACACACACACACACACACACACACACACACACACACACACACACACAGTAAAAATAAACATACGGTGCACTGTACACGCACACACACACACACACACACACACACACACACACACACACACATACACAAACACAGTAAAAAAAAAACATACAGTGCACTGCGCACGCACACACACACACACACACACACACACACACACACACACACACACACACACACACACACACACCTGTAAGGTTACAGCACACTCTACCTGCAGCACACATCACCCAGCCAGCAGCCATCTCAGCACTTCACTGAGCTCCAGCTGGCAGAGCCCAAAATGTCAAGCAAAACACACACACACACACGCATGCACGCACGCACACACACACACACACACACACACACACACACAGTAACACAGCTTCGGAATGAACCGGAGCCCTGTGTGAAATGTGCCATAGCAGAACGTTCCTTTCCCCGTGACAGCATGGACATGCTGTTAAATCCGATCCACCTTGTTGGCAACAATAACAACATCCAATCTCTCAGTGTGTGTTAACTGCCATTAAGTGCACATTTATCCTGCTGGCTTACAATAACATTAGACTAAAGTGGTAGCAGCTCATTTATCCCATGCAGTTCAAAGCAGGCGTGGTCTAATATCTGCCATTTGGGCCAGGTAGAGAGCTGAGAAGCACAGTGCAGCCTTGTAGCCGGCTCCCAGCTAAACCGAACACAGACAACAGCAAGCCATGGCTCCATGTTACAATAATGAGCCAATTACAGTTTTCAAACTGCTCACACACGTTTTCAAAACTATGTCTCCTTTTTTCAAAACTCTACTCACAATTCCCAAAACTGCACACACAAAATGCAAAATGCTTCACATCTCCTTCAAAATGAAAGACTGCATTCAAAATACCATAAACACATCTCAAAATGAAACATTTGCATCAAATGGCAAACGCTTTTTTCATAATAGTACATTTTTGGATATACCATGTACACACTGTTGTTCTAAATCTAAAGCTCTTTTGTCTTTTACAGGCTTATATCTACATTTACAATGTTCTAGAGTGAAAGTAATCTGCTGAGTGTTTGAAAAGTGTACTGTAAACAACAATGCAATGTTACAGTAAAACAGAAAATATTTATTGCGCAAAACATTACGTTTGTAAGAGTAACACAGTGTTGTATACAGTAGCATGAAACAAGAAAACAAAACTACAAACATATGTAAACCAAAGGTATCATTTTTAGAATAAAGAATGTGTGTGTGTGTGTGTGTGTGTGTGTGTGTGTGCGTGTGTGTGTGTGTGTGTGTGTTTGTGCGTGCTTGTGTGTCGGGGCGGGGGGTATTGTATGCACTTTGTGCAAAACAAAGTCTGATTGATTTGTAATGCTGAAATAGTCATTGAAATAGTCAAATGCCTGTTCTCATTCCTGAACGTTTGAAGTATGGACGCCACTGTAAAGCTACTCAAGATGGGCTTCTCTCATGGTCAATCCGTGGCTGATCACATGATGAATAAGTGTGGCCCTGATCTCATCAGAGATGGCTCTCCTTCTTTCTCTTTTTCCCTCCTCCTCCTCCTCCTCCTCCTCGTTGTTGTTGTCCCGTCTCTCCCTCCTCCTCCCCTTGCTCTATGTCCATTGTTGGCATCCATTGTTCAAAACAGGTAATCTGACCTCTGACCTATGTATAGGCCTATTCTAAAACAGTGATTGGTTAGTGTTCAGGAGGAGTGTGTGTGTGTGTGTGTGCCTTGCTAAATAAGTGTAGCATTTTGATTGGTTGTGTTTAGAAAAGCAAACCTTTTGTGTATTAGGTAGAGAATTGTGTGTAGTGTTTTATGCAATTGAAAACTGAGTGAAAGGCTGAGAAATAGCTTATGGTTTTGGCGATTTGGTGTGTAGTGTTGCACTTTGAGTGAGAGGTTTCAAAAATTGTGTGACATGAAAAGACTTTGTGTGTAAGCAGTTGGAAAAAACTAATTGATTTCAGCCATTGTGATGTATGAATAACTACTCAACCATGGACAAACTGTTAGTAGGTGTGCACCAGTCTATGCATGTGTGTGTGTGTGTGTGTGTGTGTGTGTGTGTGTACTGTAGGTGGGTGTACTGTGTTTTCAGGGTCTGGGAAAGTCTACAGCTATGGCCATTAGTCTTCTGCTAAACTCACAACACTGACATGACGACAGTGCATGTCTGGTGATGGCTTTTTCAGGACAGGACACAACTACTGAGTCACATGGCATACTGTAAAAAGGAAAAAAAAGAATGTCAGAGAGATACCGTATTAGCTTGTTTTGTTAATCCCTATAAAAACTGCTTCAATACAGTGATGTTTTGTATGACACACCACCAACATCCAGATGAGCTCATGTACACTATATACTGTGGATACTAGAGTTTAAACCTGGTTAGTTGCGCTTTGCCAGACCTTCCTCCACAGCGCTACGGAGGAGGGTATGGCTAGTCCACACAGCATTCTGGGATGACAGAAAAACGTGCTCTGGTTTATTGACATTGTTGGGACCGAGCAGTGTGGTTAAACTGACCTCTGAGAGACAAAGGAAACATATGTGGCCAACATGTGTTCTGAGACAAATAATTGCGACCTACATCGCAACTCTACAGCCTGAGCACACTTTCTCAAACAAAGAGAGGAGGCCTCCATGTAACTTGGAGAGCCTGAAAGTCATAACTCTATGACAAAAGAGGGTTCAAAATGGTCGAAAGTCTAAAAACTACAGAAGGTGTAGTTCACACCTTCAAGAACTCTGATTCCCCCCATTGGTTGGAGACCCTGAACGCAAACATAATGAAAAACACAATAAAAAACAGGTAAACCTCACTTTTACTGTAAACTAAAGTAAAAAAAACCCCTCTGTTTTCACATTTTCAGCATACAGTAACTTATGTCTCTTTTAAATTATACTTAAAGAAGTGGATAACAAGTAGTCAGCTGTGGAATGTTGTTTCATTCAATATTAAATAAATGAATAAATAAATAAATATGCCTTTGAAATACATCATGGAATGAATAAATGAGGCAACAAATACATAAATAATGAAATAAATGTAAATATTCATATATAAGTGAGTCAATTAGTTAAATTAATATATTAAATGGTTTTACTTTTACTTATTTCATGGTACTTTTATTTCATAAGTCCACGTTTATTTATTTCAAGAGACTGTTATTTCATAAATTTATTTCCATGGACTTATATTACCTAATGCCACATTTATTGATTTCCCTCTCTATTTATTTCCAGTTCTTACATGCAAATCAGGGGGCGTGGCAATCTCTCACATTTAGAACAGAGCCGTGGGCAAAAAAAGGCTGGCAAAGTGAGAGTGCGGACATAATGGAAGACATCGTGCTATCATTGGCAGATCAAATTGGTCAACATGGTTTATCAGCAGATACTATTTTGGCAGATATTGAAGATTTTTTGGAAATACTAAGGCAGATAAGTGCTCTTCAAGAAATATACATAGTTTTAAATTGTTTAAGACTGATTGAGCACCGTGTTTGTGTGGAACATGTCCAAGTCCAAGAAGTCAACGTTACTGCTGGTACAAGAAGCACAGGTGCTGGACGCCCGCCTCTGGATATTCCAGGCGACATGCTGGCTAACTTTGTGTTGTCCGGTCTATCAACCCGAGAAATCGCGGATCTGTTTGGTGTGTCATCCAGCACGATTCAGAGGAAATTGGCTGAAGAAGGCCTTAGGTGAGTTAACTTACTTATTGAGCTAAAGAGTAGGCTATGGTGGGCAAAAACATTTAATAATTAGGCCACATAATACAGGCCGCATTTTACCCCCCCCTTACTGGCTGTGGTAGTAGCTGCATATTTTATGAGTCCGGCTGTTATGGGGTGCTGCCGTGCTATCACTAGCTATAGGTGGACAAATTCATTAACCCAGCTGTTTTAATAACTGTGGGTTGACACAACATTAGCTTAGGCGTTGTTAAGTGAGCTAGCGGGCAATCGACTGCTCTAATTCACATTAAACTGAACATTTCAGTTGATGGTGAAGTGAGACAGGGTGAATGGGACTTCTTTGGGACTATTTATGTGAGTATTATTTCCTGTTGCTGTATTCGATGGTTGAGATGACTGCAGAGACAGATACATTTGCGAGATGGATATTATTTTCAGGAGTTATTACGCTGTGTTAAAGCGAGCTGTCCCGTCACTGTTCCCGTGGTCAGAGCCAGAACCAGAGACGGTACGGACAACATCTGTGTCCCAACAGGTGACGGTACGTCAGCGCGGACAGCAGTGTGTCCGAGCTGCTGACAGATATAAACATGTTGGGAATTAATGTTTAGGAATGCTACACGTAAATATCATTGCATTTTATCAGCCGTGAAAAGTAACTATGCCGTACTTCTATACAACTATAAGGTACTTTTAATTGAGTATTTTCATTTTCTCCTACTTTCCTATTATACGTTTTACTTCTCTATTTTTATAGCTTTAGTTACTTTGTATATTCATATTAATTATACAAAATATTATAAAGCAGTTGGCAGTCGGCGTATTTTTTGTAGGACATCGTATGAATTGTTGTGCATACATTTTCATGTGATATCATACCAACCTGTTGATAATAATGTGTTGCACTGGAAGTGTACAGTTGCTAAAATGTTGACCTGAATGAGCTTTGTGTAAAGATCATTTAGCAAAAGCATCATTCATCTTTTATGATTCTGCTGTCTGGAAACAAGTTGCCTGTAAAATTCAAAATCTACATTCTCGTTATTAAAGGAACACGCCGACTTATTGGGACTTTAGCTTATTCACCATAACCCCCAGAGTTAGATAAGTCCATACATACCCTTCTCATCTCCGTGCGTGTTGGAACTCTTTCCGACGGCTCCACCGGTAGTTTAGCCTAGCACGGATCCTGAAGGTAATCGGTTCCAACTAGCCTACTACTCCGAATAAGTGACAAAATAACGCCAACATGTTCCTATTTACATGTTGTGATTTGTATAGTCACAGCGTGTACAAATAACAAGGTCACATGAGACACTAAACAGCTAAACAGCAGTAGACAGTGTCAGTCATTTTAGCCACAGACAGACATTTCCTCTGACAGACAGGACAGAGGACAGACAGAGCTAGTGGGAGTTAATTGACCTTTAAAGGGGAGAGAGACACAGAGGAGGCAAAGCATAGACAAAGACAAGTTCCACTCCGAAACACTGGACCCAGACATAATACCAGTGTGTGTGTGTGTGTGTGTGTGTGTGTGTGTGTGTGTGTGTGTGTGTGTGTGTGTGTAAGAGCTGAATGAAGTTGCAGATTAGGCTAACTAAGGATGTTCTTACTCTAGCTATACGCAACTGTCCACAAAGAAGCAATATATAGTTTGTACACACACACACACACGCACACACACGCACACACACACACACACACACACACACACGTACACACACACACACACACACACACACACACTAACTTTTCCAGAATCAACTAATTATGTCCAGACATCAACTGGCCCTCACCCATGCAGAAAGTAACACACACACACACACACACACACACACACACACGCACTTGTTGGAGTGTGAAAGTGCAGAGGAAGTCTGAACAAATCAGAAAGCCCCAATCACTTCCAGACGCTGGGAGCTGCGTTCAGGCTTTACAGTGATCAGGGCGGCTCTGTGAGCCTGTCTCAGCCAACCAGTCAGTCTTCAGATGTCTCAGGAACCTCATCAGACTTCAAACAGTCCAGAGGGAAGCACAAGTCAGACTGATAAAACTCATTTTAGACATATTATCATAGAGGAGTTTGCAGGGGGCCTTAATAAGAATAATCTAGGACAGGAAATGAATAGATGTCATTTGGTGAGAGCTTGTACTCTAACGAGCATATCATGCCATGATCAGATGTTTAGAGTTGTGTCAAAATCACGTGAATTATTCTGTTATCCCAGGATAATAAAGTTGTTTACCTGTATAACATTTTTTGTCATGAGATATCCAAAGTGGCACTCACAGATTTTACACATAAGGTTCAATTTACTGTACAACTAAGCGTATACAGAGCAGTTGTACAGAATGATGTGTAATAGTGTCTCACTCCACACTGGGGAGGAAGCTTTCCAAAGTTGAGAATAATACTTAGAACCCTGATGATGTCCTCAAGGGTATCTCATCTTGGGCTTAATTTATTTAGCTAAAAGTCTGGATTCCAAATAGGGCTGGGCAATATATCAATATTATATCGATGTCATGATACAAGGCAAGATATCATCTTAGATTTTGGATATCTTAATATGCAACACATTCTCACTCCCATCGCGTAAAATACGGACGCTTGGCCATGTGTCTTTGGCGTTGTTATTGACACTAAAAGCGTCCTTTAGTGTCATATCTAAACGCACTCTATCTAAACGCTCTGGGTTGGGACTATTGGCGTCACTTTGGATGCTCTGGGTCGGGACGTACGTTTAACTGACATGCAGCACAAGAACGGGACAGTTAGGTTTAGGAAAAGATGGTGGGTGGGGTTATAAAAGGTATGTTTTTGTAACACGCGGGATAAGAAAGGGACAGTTGGTTTTAGGAAAAGATGGTAGGTGGGGTAATAAAATGTATGTTTCAGTGACACGCGGGACAAGAACGGGACATGATCCCCGGTCTCCTGTGTGAAAGTCCTGGGTTGTTTGGCCGATCCAACACCCCAACCAACCTCCCTACGCAGATTTTCGGCCTTTCATAATATTCGCTACCGTTGTTTCTCTTAATACTACGTCATCTTACAGCACCGCGGTGGAGCTGCTGCTCTGCCCGGTGCGTTCCATACAGACGCTAAAGGGTGATTTTTGCATCTGTATCTGACGCTGAGAGCCACTGACCATGGGTCAGTATTTTACGAGTTGGGAGTGAGAACGGGTTGTAATATGGCGTTAGCGTTGTCATTTCCTTATTTTAAAGGCTGTATTACAGTAAAGTGGTGATATTTTTGAATTTGTTTTTTTAATTACTTTAAAAATCTGTGAAAAATCTGTAGAAAATTGGCGGAACAGACACAGATTCTGTGTGGCCCTGCTTACCAGACTGTTCTAGCTGTTCTGTTATTTGCCTTTACCCACTTAAGTCATTGTATCCACATTACTGATGATTATTTATCAGAACTGTCATTGTGTTAACAGTTTTTGAAAGCACCAACAGTCAACCCTACTAGAGGTGTTTGCATTTAGATGCTATCGAGTTGCATAATGGGAAGAGTTTTGGGCCTCTGCTACATCACTTTTGACCATTTGTTTTTTGTATCTGTCTCTTGTTAGTCCCCCTCCTTTACTCCCTTTTATGTTAGAGAGAAATAAGGTCGATGCAGGGGATATGTCACCCCCCCCCAATATTTAGAAGAGGTAGATTTGTCCTCGTAAAAATATTTGACAAGCCACTCCCCAAAAGCGGTAACGGTTCAGAGGGCTAAGAACAGGTATATGTCCTTCTTACCTGTAAATATGTTTCCCAACGATTTCAGAAACCCCTATAGTGGACCATACCATCCTAACCGTGCAGCAAACGTCTCTTTAGGCTTTCGAGATGAAATGCGTCTCGCCTGTAAAGTGGACGAGAGCAGGCAGCATCAGCCAGGGGCGCTGACAAAAAGCCGCGGTCAAGTCGGACAGTTTCCAGCCGATTCCAGCAGCCTTCAGGCTGAACAGGAAGTCACAGAAACACTCACATCCTGTTAGGTCCTATCCCGATTTAATAAAATTTTATCAGACCCATATATCAGCTCATACAGTCTCCAGTTGTTTTTATTATGACAGAGAAGCTGTCAAAATGCTCTACATGCGATCTGTTGCTGATGTTAATAAACAACATGTAGTAGATGATCTGTAATCTGAACGCATTTAGTCTCTCTGACTTCTAAACGTCACTATCAGCCACACAACATGTGTTCTGTACAGACTAAGCCTTTTAATTAGACACATAGCAGTTAAAATCCCTCCAATTCAAAAACAATAAAAAATGTATACAAAACGTCATCATGTTGAATCGATTCTTAACAAATCAGCTGTTAGATCAGCTGAGAGCCAGGCGTTTCCCAGCATGCACTGGGTCCGCCTGGGTCTTGCAGTTAGTGGAGAGCAACTGCGCTGCCTGCGTCTCAAACCTGCAGCCGCCTTGATCTCGTGAGGTTATCGTTGCCCACGTGTGCATGATGTCAGAGCAAGTCGGGATCAAGTTGGACACAAATCTAACCGGCATGCATTGGGCGGCGATCGGCGGTGATCCATTCTGCGCAGGCCTGGCTCATCTCCAACGAGCCTAGTCTCTTTCTCCGTGAAATGAAGCTGCCTTCAAGTGTGGTCGGAAATTTCCAGATCTATAAACCATCTGACGGAAAACTAACTGTGAAATGTCAAGTCTACTTGTGCTATATTGGGGGGGTTAAAGAACACAACAGGGGTGTAGAAAATAAAAAAAAATAAAGATGTGAAATAAAGATGTGATTTGTGCAGAAAAGGCACTAATTGTTGCATAAAAATTCACCAGAATGCAGGAAATTAAGTGTTTGAGGACCACCATACCCCCCCATTTATAATGTGTATGTAATGTATAAGCCTAAGCCCTTTTCAGTAGTGAAATATTATAGATAAAAAACAAAAACCGAAATGATTTACATTCATATTTTGTCTTTTTAACCTGGCAATATAGTTTCAGTTTTTTTTGTTAGCTTCAGTTCACTAAAAATATTTTTATTACTGCTTATTTTACTTTTAGTTTACCAACCCAAAGGCCAGTATGCAGGGTGTATTTACTCCTCTTTGTTTCTCTTTTTTAGTTCTATTCATTTCAGCTCATGACCACAAGGTGGTACAGTAATTAGCAAGCTTTAGCACTGTTGTGTGTATTTACAGCATGTGCCGCAGCAGAAAAGTTCTTAGTGGGATAAACTTCCGCAGTACTGCAGCATTGTTGAGAAAGCGAGTCTGCGCTGCAGTCAGATATAATGGAGACAAATGTGTTGCCAGGAGGCTATACTATAGAATGATTCCACGGGCCGCCGTCTGAAACAGATAGGCTGTGATGACTTCCTGAACAAGCATCAGTTCACAACCAATATCTGAGCAGAGACCGGCCGACAGTGAGAGCAGACAGCCTGAATGTGGCTTTTAAAAACAGCAGAGATTTCAAACAACCACACACTCAATGCTTTTATCAGTGGGAGAAAAATACAGAACACACCCAACCCAGACACTCTGTGTCTCCTTGACTTCCTAGCTTCCCATCCACACCGACCTGTACAGATGGTCTGGAGTTTTCCAGCTCCTTCTTTCCCTCTCTCTTTCTAGTAGTAGGTTTATTCAGTCATCATGTAAACAATAATTACATACCTATCACAGTGTAAACTTAGGGCTGGGTGATATGGAGAAAATCAAATATCACAATATTTTAGACCAAATACCTCGATATCGATACCACAACGATATTGTAATGTTGATTACAATATGGTGCTTTGACAAAATATTTACACAATGAGATTTTTGATAAATAATCATCATTTCTCAATTCAATTCAAGAAGCTTGAGCCAGCGTGAGCAGCAGCTCTGTACAGGGATCACATACCGGATTCTTTTTTTTTTTTTGTCTACAAGGGTCTCCATATTTCAAGGATGCTGTCGAATTGTGTCTCGTCAGATGTTAAATGAGGCTTACCCTCCGTTGAGACAGCGTCGCAGAGAGTAGGAGGCTCCCCCTCCGCAGGTGCGAGAGCACTCGCTCCATGTACCCCATGCGTCCCAGCCCAGGTCCCTGTCCTCATCTGAGCGGGTCATCCTGGATGCCTACAGGAAAAAAACAAAAAAAAAACACACATGGTTAATTATTTTATGTACATTAGGGGTCTCCCAGGTTTTGTAGGCCAAGGACCCCTTAACTGAAAGAGAGAGAGTAGGGACTAGGATTGGGTATCGTAAATATATATATTAATTTATTTAAAAGGAGCACAAAACGACTATCGAAAAATGTAATAACAATTTTATAACAATAACTTATTTCACCAGTAAATTGCCGTTAAACGACAAAAAAAAAACATTAGAGGGGAAAAGGGTATTGTACAATAACATTGAATGCACCACGAGGCAAGTTTCAAGTGAATGCACCGTCTGTGTTGTTTTTCTGACAACGGCAGCTGCAGACTGTAGTACGTCCCGGTGTTGGAATTCTCTACAGTGAAATACACTCACATTTTTACACAGTTTAGCTGTCAGAATTTTAACCGTGTTTAATCCAGCTACTAGCTAATGGTAGGCTAACGTTACCTGCTGTCAAGTGTAAAGTTAGTGTTAACTAGCGTCAAGTGCAGCGATGCTTCTGTTGCCTCTAACGTCTGTTTCGGAGCACCAGGGAGAAGCACAGATGAGGGAGAAAAATCCGCGTTGCTATTCGGCCCGGTAGATACTGGCCGGTAAGGCACTGGTGCCGTATTAGCACCGTTTCTCGGTACCGAACCCTAGTAACACTGGAAAAGCCTGTGTTATTGTATCCAGCCAGGTTAAAGGTAGCAGGAGATTTCTTTATATAGGTCTAATTGTATTTTAATTTTATTTTAGTTTTTATTAAAGTTATCTGCTGTAGTTATGGCTGATACTATGACAGGGCCATCACAGAAAAGAAAGAAATGAAATGAAGAACAACTGAAAGATAAAAGGGAAAGAAACTTTATAAGCCTGAAAAAAACACTTGGACAGCTACAGAGAGTAGAGTGAAGCTGGAGGAATGACAGCTTACAAAAACTCTCTTATTTTAGTTATTACATTTTTACTTGTTGTGTGTTGTGTTTTTATCTACTTGTGAGCCACATCAAATACCATAATGGACAATAATGTTTTAATGATTCTGATGTGACATCTCTTCACCAGTCCTGGTTTAATAATGTAAAAAGACAATGTATACTGTGGCATGTAACAATATATACAGTAACAATTTAAAGCTAATCAAAAAGAAAAGTCAAACATTTTAAAAAGAAATACCCATTTCATGACCAGCCTGTAATGTTTTATTTGCCTGATAACCGATAAAGTTAATGAATTAAAAAGTGAGCTACTTTGGCTCGGCTACAGCTCTGTGTCTGTCCCTCTGCTTCGGTTTTACTCACCACTGAGTCTGGCTTAAAATCCCGCCCACAACACTATCTGACTATCTGTTACTGGGTATTATGTGAAAAGTTTCTAATTTATTAAATGATTGCTTAAAGCATCTAAACAAAGTTCTATGTTGGATTTTGTAACATACCAAAATCTTAATTTTGATTTAAAGATTTTCATTTTCACTGTAAATGCATATCGGTTCCAAATATCGGTTATCGGTTTCATTAACCACTAATAATGGGTATCGGTCTTGAAGAAACAGTATCGGTCGACCCCTATTTGGGACTTCTTTTCAATAAGATCCAGGTTTGATTTCTGTCAGTAAACCGACTGAGAATCGACTGCAGGGTTTAAAGTAACTGCTGTTGGTGTGAAAAATACTCAACAATAAATTCTTGAAAAAACTGAAGCTAAAAAAGCTTAAAGGCCCAGTGGGACATACTGAAAGTCTACCATGCTGACACAGAGCATTCCTACTTACACAGTGACAGCCAATATATCCACACTGAGCTAACACAGCACAAGATCAGTTCAGTCTAGTTTGGATTGGTGAGACTGAAAAGTAACACCCAAAAGTTCCAGTTTACTGTCAACTGGTCTGGCTACTCCACATAGCATTCTGGGATGGGAGGAAAACATGTTCTGGTTTATTGGCATTTCTTTAAACCAGTCACAATTGTCTTGGGCAGCGCTAAGCACTGGGAAAAACAGCAGTGCCGCTGCAAAATAGCCTCGGGAAGGAACTTGTTTTGGTGGAACGTGTATGTTTAAAAGTTGTTTTAGTTGTGCAACAGAAAACTCTGGTTGGACAGATAGTCTAGCTAGCTGTCTGGATTTACCCTGCAGAGATCTGAGGAGCAGTTAACCATAGTCGACCAGAGTTTAAATTGCCAACACAAAGAAAGCCCAAGGCAACGGATATCCGGCCTAAATGAGTGAAATCTGGCGGATTTTCCGTTGGCAACGGAGCAATCCCGGAAGGGGAACGTCAAGGATATAGACTGACTGTTAACTGACTCAACTCTTAACGGAGGAAACACTTCATATAGATGACTGACACGTGGGCAATAACACTTACAGCAACAAAATCAATAATCGCCAAAATATTGCTCATATAGCATGAAATCAGGATGAGGTAGAATTCTCTTAAAGGGTAACTACCGTTTTTTTTCAACCTGGACTCTATTTTCCTATGTTTTTGTGTCTAAGTGACTGATGGGAACAACAATCTTTTACATTGGTTCAGTATTAAGCGAGATCGCTGCAGTCGGCAGTAGAGATGGTCCGATACTGTTTTTTTCTTCCCAATACCGATTCCGATACCTGAAACTTGCGTATCGGCCGATGTGTCATATATTTTATTATGTTTTAACAACTGTGTACTACTATCCCTGTATGGATGTGATATTATTTCTATCTTTGTTGTCAGTCTGGCTCAGGTTAAACTCTTTGTAAAACATGAACAAACACAAACAATGAACGCTGCAAAACTTTCTGTTATTATGCAGTTTGATAGTCAGTTATAACGGAAAAAGAACGTAAATAAACTACTTTAACGTACATTTTCTTTAGGGCTTTATTACGTGGTATCGGATCGGTGCATTAACTCCAGTACTTCCCGATACCGATACCAGCGTTTTAGGCAGTATCGGAGCCGATACCGATACTGGTATCGGTATCTCTAGTCGGCAGCGGCGAAACAAGCTACAATGTAAGTTAATAGGGCAATTGTCCAGCTTGTATTTAGCTTCACAAAAGTACTCATTTTGCACTGACAGGCTCAGATTAATATTCTAAGTGTCTGACAACATTATGGAAAGGATTTCTAAGGAGGTCGACCTTTCTGTTAAAGAGTAAGATGCTTTTTTTAAACATCCGCGAAATTGCATTCGCTAACGTCACTAGATTCCATGTAAATAAACAGTAATTTTAGCATTTTAAAATGCACTTCATTCAAAGTCGACAGAACAAAATAAAACTATGAAAAGCAGTTTTGGGTCATCTTTCTACTTTTCCAACCATCACAACTCTAGTTTTGGTTGAAATAAACACATAGTTTTCACGCTAAAAGTATTGTTTTTTAAATGGAGTCTGGTGGATTTAGCGCTAACGACCTTAGAGCTGTTTCTGGTTAAACAGAAAGGTCTTAAAGCGGTTTTAAAAAGGTCTATCTAATCTAATATTATCAGACAGAATAATAATCTGAGCCTTTCAGGGGAAAAACAGCACTTTTAGTGGACCAAATCGACCATGCACATTTGCCCCATAGGGTTACATTGCAGCCTGGTCTGTGGCTGCCGGTTATAGCGTTCACGCTTAATACTGGACCAATGTCAAAGATTGTTGTTTCTATCAGTCACTTACACACAAAAACACAGGAAAATAGGGTCCAGGTTGAAATAAACGAAATTACGACGTTCCAATCTTCACTTAAAATCGTTCTCTGAGGTATGTCGTTGGCTCAGCATGCTGTATTTACAGCACATTGGTCCAACACACAGCAGCCGACACTCATTTAGTCTCAGGCACAAGTTAGGAAAATGCCTTCATGCAAGTCAAAAGACTAAACCCTAATGATGTTCTTGCCCGTAAACTTCAACGCTTTAAAGTCTTAAAGCATACTTTACTGGAGGATCTGCAACAAGCACATCAGTGTCTAGCTAAAATGAACACAAAAATAGTTAAAATTGCAAGGTAAGTGACTTGCATTATCTAATCCATACTCAAAACTAATCCTACTGTAGATTTTAAATCTCAACATTGAATGATTACACTTTTTGTGGAGTCATTCTAGTGCTTTGTGCAGCTACAATATACTGTACGTCACACAGTGTTTTCCCATTGGGATTGTTCTCCAGGGAGTAAAAGTCCAGCAGTAATCCGGCACAGGCCTCAGGTCTCGTCTTTGCTGAATAATGGGCTACTGAAACACTAAAGAGAGCCACCACTTTTTATCCTCTGTAGCCACTGAACAGCAGCATTACCTTACAATACTGGGATACACTCATCTGTCTTAGGCAAGTATAGTCCCACCACGCTGCGACAGCCTTCATGCATATCACCCCCGACCTTTCTCCTATCTTATCTGCTGTGTTAAAAGCTCAGATGAAAGAGAGGGAGTGACGGAGAGAAAGAGACTTTGATAGAGAGAGGGGGAGATGGAAAGAGAGAGGGTTTTCCTGGCTGCGTGTCACCAAAAATAGGAAAATTGGCTTCCCCTGGGTCAGTGATGTCACTGCAGACCCTATGGTGCCAAAGAAAAAGGAATCTCATACTAGGGCTGCAAGTGTGTGTGTGTGCGTGTGTGTGTGAGGAAAATGAAGCACAATGAAGTATTTATGGAAAATAAAGTCTGAGAACCAAAGAACTGAGCTTTCTAAAGTGCTTTTAAATTGTGCCCTTCATCACTGGACCAATAGTCAAAACACATATTTATACTATTCAGAAAAACTGTTTTTTTTTCTGGAGAAGTGGTAACACAGGCCCTCCACCAAAACTTTTTCTTGCCGTGTCAGTGAAACGCAGAGCACAGGAACAAACTCTAATTCCTCTGACAATGTTATTTATGCCTGGTCAACCAGAATTAACATTTCTGACATGCCGCTGCAGGTTTCATTTCACCCTGCCTCACAGACCCGGATCACTGGCTGACCTCGGACCTGCAGAGCGAAACACTTTGCAGGCTTCAACCTTGTTACGTAGTACCCCCATAGACAGGATCAATTTGTGTATCTTGGACTGTTGCACTGCCCTGGAACTCAGTATTCTCTCGCTTTCCTCTGCCTGCTGCATCCAAAGAGACAGACTGATCAGCTGGAGAGGAATTAGACACGTTAGCACGCCGCTAATAGGATAAAACCACCTTTTGTTGTCAGGCTCAGTCGGCTAACAGCCATCACAGACCTCCAACAGTAATAACATTGGCATGAGGAGAATCTGTCCAGCCAAGGCTTTTTCTGGCCTGCCTAGTCTTTTGTGTGAGCTCTGCATAGTTCAGCATCAGCAATCTGTGTCCACTGACAACCCAGATGACCTGGGCGTGTACACAATATTTCTCAATTTACCATGATTAGGACTCAACATGGTACTTACACCCCTGAGTGCAAGTTCCATTGGCAGTGTTGGGGAGTAACGGAATACATGTGCCGGTGTTATGTATTCAGAATACAAATTATGAGTAACTGTATTCCTTTACAGTTACAATTTAAATAGTTGGTATTTAGAATACAGTTACATTGTCGAAATCAATGGATTACATGACGATATGTCTCTGTTTCACAAGTTTATTTACTCTCTAAATAAATTAAGGCAACTCCATGCATTTCCCAGAAGCCCTAATATGAAAACGAAAAAATTACCTATTTGCGTGATCAGTCACAATGGAGTCAGAAGAGGAGCAGCAGGAGCTAGAGTAACGCTTAGATCGGGCCCAAAAAATCAAGCCTGAACCTACCCGAGCCTGTGGACGTTGTGTCCGAGCCTGGCCCAGCCCGACACATTAACTGGAATTATGAGCCTGAGCCTGATTTAAACCCGACAATTTTTTAATACGTGGGCCATTATAACTGACGTTCTCAACTACAATTTCAAGTTGTTTGAACTACAGAAATCTGTTTAGAATTATCTTAATGAGTAATGCAACAAGGACGAAGCATGTAAACTGCGTTGTTTGTTTATTCAGAATGGAACAGATTGCAAATGGATCCGAATGAAAAAACGTTTAAAAAAAACTCAACCCTAGCTCCCTCAGCCGAATAGTGTGGGTAACAGATCAAGGCAGCAACATAATCAAAGTCCTGGACCCATTTGGGAGACTTTTTTGCCTCGATCACCTAATTAATACTGTCCTTCACCACGGTCTGCATGCCGACAACGCGCCGGGTATAGGAGAGACCATATCTGCTGCTAAAGGACTCGTGAAATATCTGAAACAATCTGGCCTTGTTGCACAATTATCTACGGGAGAAGCTGGAGAGGGTATATTTTTGTAGTATGCAGTTCGGAACTACAAATACAAAAATCTATCTGCTTGTTCAGGTACTTGTTAGTAACGCTACTGTGGAAGCTTTTACCAGAGTAGGCCTGTTTAGTAAGCAGGAATTGATGGCCGCATTCCTACACTTATAAAATACAATTCAATGTGGAAGTAATCCAAGTATTCAGAATACGTTACTCAGATTGAGTAATGTAACGGAATACGTTACGAATTACATTTTTGGGCATGTATTCTGTATTCTGTAACGAAATACGTTTTTAAAGTATCCTCCCCAACGCTGTCCATTGGTAATACATTCTAATAAGGGTTTATAATGGTTCAAAACTGCAAATGGCTTATTAGAAAGTGGGAAACCCTGTGTTATAGGGGTTCCTAACCTGGCTATTGGGACCCCCAAATAGGGAAGGAAGATGCATTTAAGGGATTCAAAGATGATTTATTATAAGAAATGAAAAAAAAAGAAAACCATATTTCTGCTACACAAATTATAGGTATTTTTTTATTGTGAATATTGGAGTGGATGTGACCCCCCCCCCCCAATTCATGCGGGGATTATGCGCTTAAAGAAACCCAAGTTGGATTGGCAACATTTAGGCTATTAATCGTTGAATTTCTATTGTTAATAACGATTAATCGCATGTTTTATCACATGATTAAAATTCTATTAATTTGCATTTCAGAACTTTTTTAAGTACATATTAACAATGGAAAGCAATTCTTACCAGTATATCTTGATTGGGAATCAAATGAATGCAAAGAAAGTGACTTTATGAACTTGATTTTACGATTTGTATTTGTTTATTATTTATTTATTTACTGTAAACAAAAGAAAAATGTGTGAATCTAGTCACACATTTGAATCTAGAATCAATATTAGGGTTGAGTATTGGGTTGGGTATTACTATAACAACTTATTTCACTAGTAAATAGCTGTTGAACGATAAAAACAACCACCAGGTGGGAAATGGGCATTTAACAACAACTTTGAATGCACCACGAGGCTGTAGGTTACCAGTTTCATTGAACGCACCGTCTATGTTTTTCCGACAATGGCAGCTGCAGATTGTACATGCCGGTGTAGGAATCCTCTACAGTGAAATACAGACAAACTTTACACCGTTTAGCGTTAGCTGTCAGCATTGTAACCGTGTTTAATCCAGCTACTAGTTAGCGGTAGGCTAAAGTTAGCTGCTGTCGAGTGTAGTGTTAACTAGCGTCACGTGCAGCGATGTTTCTTTTTCCTGTAACGTCTGTTTCAGAGCATCAGAGAGAAATGCAGACATATCAGTGGCACCAGAATGAGGCACCGAAATCCGCGTTGCTATTCCTGCAGCAGCACGATGTGTTACGAGGAAGTACGGCAAAATAGTAGCCTGTTAGGCACGACGCGAAGCCGAGTGAAGTAAAAATAAATTACTAAATGGCGGAATGCGATTAAAACAAATGAACACGTTATGCTCAGCCCTTAATCGCATCGCGATTAACACGTTAATGCTGACAGACCTAGTAAAGATATATTGAATTGAATTTGGATTTGGACTTGTTGTCCTGGATTGATTTGTTTAGGATGACAAAGCTTTAAAGTATGCACATGGACTACCTTTTCATTGTTTTCCTTCCTCCCACAGTTCAGCCACATTTGGGGGAATCCATCATTCATCTTTTGATTCATTTATTCAGTCATCCCTTCATTTATTTATTATTTCATTCACTGTTTTATTTATTGATTCCTTTATTCCATTTTTCCTCCACTAATCCCAAATTGCATCATAGATTTCCCTCTTTGTCTGAGAATCATGAAACATGTACAACTGCAAATCCTATTAGGTTGCTTCACACTTGATCTCCTGCAGAGTTTCAGAGCTGGTAAACACACTTGCATCACTTTGTTTAGCTGTGGGAGCTCGTACAGAGTGAATATAGCCAACAGCATTAATCTCAGCTTGTGTACTGATATAGGAGTGTGTCTGATGGGATTAGAGAAAAACTGCCTGCCTCCTTAAGTGTATGAGAGTGTTGAATTCAGGATACAATCTACTAAGTATGAAGTCTGTTTAATTTTCTTACTTCACTGTAGGTGTGTGAATTCTGTGCCTATGGATTTAATCACAACCCATATTGTTAGCGCAAACTATCATGAAACCCATGAGCAAGGAAGGTTTACCCATTGCCTGTGGCAGGGGTTTGCAATTCAGCCATGTCTGCTAGAAAGTTTATAAAACTAATCCGCATTAGCAAGTTCACTGGAAACATTTAGTTCCAGTTAACAAATCAGGAAGAGGTTCATAGCAAAATGAGAAAGTGGAGGCTAGGGCATAGAAAGGATTTGCCTCCAAAACCATTTGAGTCCCATCACAAAGACAAATTTGAAAGGACCATATGATGCATTTTAGCTCCTGAACCACAAATCATGAATATTTAATAAGATTTTTTTGCTTTGTTTTTAGATTATTTTTTTCGGCCTTTATTTTTATAGGACAGCTGAAGTCATGAAAGGGGGAGAAAGAGGGGGAACGACACTAGGTGTCCGATACCATTTTTTGCTTCCCGATACCGATTCTGATACCTGAACTTGCCTATCGACCGATACCAAGTACTAATCCGATACCAGTGTGTCATATATTTTATTATGTTTTAACAGCAGCATACTACTATCCCTATTTGGTTGTTATATGATTTCTATCTTTGTTGTGCGGCCTGGCTCAGGTTAAACTTTTTATGAAACATGAACAAATATGAACAATGAATACCAGAACCTTCTTGTATTATCCAGTTTGACAGTCAGTTATAACGGAAAAAGAACATAAATAAACTACTTTAATGTAGATTTTCTTTAGGGCTTTATTATGTGGTATCGGATCGGTGCATAAACTCCAGTACTTGCCGATACCGATACCAGCGTTTTAGGCAGTATCAGAGGCGATACCGATACTGGTATCGGAACATCTCTAAATGACATGCAGCAAACGGCCGCAGGTCGTGAGCTGAACCTGCGGCCGCAGCGCCGAGGAGTAAACCTCTACATATGGGCCCGTGCTCTACCAGGTGAGCTACCCAGGCACCCACATGCAAGTTTTTGATTGTGGATGCATTTATTTCTACAGTTCCAAGCAGCCATTGGTTTCCATTCATTTTTGTATGGTATAAAAATTTATTAGCTTCTTGAAACTGACTGAAATGACTTGAGCCTGGGGATCTCATCGCTGCATTTTGCAGATGATGTGGTCCTGGTGGCATCATTGGCCCATGACCTTTAGCACTCACTGGATCTGTTCGCAACCGAGTGTCAAGTGGCTGGGATGCAGATCAGCACCTCTAAATCTGAAGCCATGGTTCTCAGCAGGAAACCGATGGAGTGCATACGCCGGGAAGTGAAGGAGTTCAAGTACTTTGGGGTCTTGTTCGTGAGTGAGGGGACAAAGGATCCGGAGATTGGCCGCAGAATCGGAGCAGTGGGGCGGTATTACGTTGACTTTACCGCACCATTGTGATGAAAAGAGAGCTGAGTCGGAAGGCAAAGCTCTCCGTTCTACTGGTCAATTTTCGTTCCTACCCTCACCTATGGTGATAAAGGCTGGGTCATGACTGAAAGAACTAGATCGCAGGTACAGCGGCCAAAATGGGTTTCTTACAAGGGTGGCTGGCGTCTCCCTTAGAGATAGGGTGAGAAGCTCAGTCCTCCGTGAGGAACTCGGAGTAGAGCCGCTGCTCTTTTGCATCGAAAGGAGCCAGCTGAGTGCTACGGGCATCGGGTAAGGATGCCCCATGAGTGCCTCCCTAGGGAGCCGTTCAAGGCCTGTTCAGATAGGAGGAGGCCTCGAGGAAGACCCAGGACTAGGTGGAGAGATTATATCTCCACCCTGGCCTGGGAACGCCTCAGGATCCCCCAGTCAGACCTGGTTAATGTAGCTCGGGAAAGGGAAGTTTGGGGTCCCTGCTGGAGCTACTGCCCCCACAACCCGACCATAAGCAGATGAAGAAGGATGGATGAAATTTGAGTAATCTATCACAGCACAAAACAGAAGTAGCCTAGCATGGTGAGACTAATTCGCAAGTGGAAGTTACATAAGCCTGGTGCGTTGTGCTGGATGGAGAATGCCAGTTACATCCACTCCTCTTGTCAGTCATTGTCTTTAAACCGCCCCATGTGAGATAAACGGTTGTCAATGGTTCACCTAGAACAGTGGTTGCCAAAGTGGGGTCCGGGCACCCTAGGGGTCCATACTTATCCATAAGTAACACAATGACAGAATGTATGACTATTAAAATGATAATTGCTGATGCAAAATAAATGTATATGAATAGAGGAAAATGCCACTTCTCAGCCCACAGAACACATCCCTCATTTTTTCTTAATTTCTGTCAAGAGATGTGCTGCATCTGAACTAATTCTGCCACACATTTACAATAATTGATTTATGGCTTCCAGTAAGCCTCCAGTTTGAACACTGGCTAGACTGTCTGTTCTGTCAGCAGATATTGCTGGTCCAGCCAAGTTTCTCCCTCCTTAGCTTGGCGGGGACATCCAGTCCATCAGGTCAACAGACTCAAGTCCAAGCAAAGTTATGAGTCATTGGTGATTAAGTTAAAGCACAGGTGTGAGTCATTTTGATTTTAAAAACTCCAGTCTGAAGTCATGAAATTGGTGACTCTAGCCTGGCTCGAGTGTGACTGAAGTTCACACCTCTGGAAAACCAATTGGATTATATGATTGACAGGTCATCTCTCAGAAACAAAACAAGCATCTCATACTGGAATGTCACTTTGAGGAAAATACGGTTCAAATACAAGAATGTTGTTTTCACTCCCTTTCTTGCAGTGTAGATATAAAACTAGAATCTGCTGGACTGCTTTGACCAGTTAAGTCCGTCTCGATTATATGTCTGGCAGGTTGGACTCTGTACTCATTATAAACGATTAAGCTCATTCCCTGGCTGATTGCAGCAGAGGCCTCGCACTAGGAGACCTGGCCTCAAAATGCCACTGACAACAGTAAAAAACTTACTGTACCAGCCCTGATCAACATCACACTGCAGCCTTTATACACAATCCTCAGCTGTTTATCATGCTTGGGAGAGCTGTGTTTACTCAGCACAGCCAATATGGTGAGCTGTGCACATGTTCCCTTACCACACTTCACATGAGACGCGTCAATGACATCATGTATAGCAACAGGACAAATAATAACAACATATAAAATATTTGATGGCTCTGGAGGGAAGCTGTATTGAATCACAGTGACTAAGTGTCAAATGGTTACTTTAGGCCAAGAAGTGAAAAATCACCTCAATCTTTCTCCTAAGCTCTTATCCGGTTTTTGTTTCGAGGTTTTGGTCATAAGACATTCTGCACCCACTGTTCTTTAGTGATCTGGAAATTTAAATTCACAACCATTTGTACACATTGCTACACAAAGTAAAGCACTGTAATTCGTATGTATTCCACGTAATTACTGTTTTATGCATCACAGTGACTGCTGCTGTCTGCTCTGGTCAGCGTAGGGAGGAGGTCTGGGAGGATAGGTGGGTCTTAAAACACAGGGCTTTCAAGTGGGGAAGCAGAGTTTGTGTCCCGGAAGAAGTTAAAGGTCCAGTGTGTAACGTGTTTAGTTGTTCATTATCAAAATCGGTGTTGCCCGTTCACAAACGTGTCCTTTTTCATGAATATTTACCACCACCATCAATTCCAAGTATTCCTATTGGCTTGAAATTTGACATTTCCATTTGCATGAACTGGGGTAGACACTCCGTATTCATGCGCCATCTTGAAATATGTTAGCCGGTAAGGGACATACAGGATATACTTCGCTGTCACATGATAAACTCATAGGTGCTGCTAATCTGCTAATGGGTATCGTGGCTTCCCGGCCCCAGCAAGTTTGAAGAAGGAAACATGGAGGACCAACACGTATTCAAAATCCAAATTTCAGGAACAGGAGTCTTCTTCTTCGCCCAGAAAAAGAAAAAGGATTTTGAATATATTAATATTCAAATATTATGGATATTGAAAAGAGCAAGAGACCGGCTTTTTGAAGCGTGAAGGCTACCGTAGCTGTAATACGTACTTTGAACTGCGTGGCGGGAGAGAGTTGATTCCGATATATGATTTCAATGCTAGATGGGAGAAATTCCTACATATTGGACCTTTAAAGGGTAACTACCATTTTTTTTCAACCTGGACCCTATTTCCCTATGTTTTTGTGTCTAAATGACTGATGGGAACAACAATCTTTGACATTGGTCCAGTATTAAGCAAGATCGCTGCAGTCGCCATCGGCGAAACAAGCTACAATGTAAGTTGACTAATGTAAGTAGCCACTGACAGGCTCAGATTAATATTCTAAATGTCTGACAACATTATGGAAAGGATCCCTTCAGAGATAGACCTTTAAAACCTTTCTGTTTAACCAGAAACAGCTCTGAAGTCGCTAGCACTAAACCCACCAGACCCAAAAAGCAATACTTTAGCGTATATAGAGCCAACATATTTTCACATGTAAATCGGTAAACTATGTGTTTATTTCAACCAAAACTGTTGTGATGGTTGGAAAAGTGGAAAGGCTTTTCATAGTTTTATTTTGTTTCTGTCGACTTTTAATGAAGTGTATTTTAAAATGCTAAAATTACTGTTTATTTACATGGAGTATGGTGGCGTTAGCGAACGCAATTTCGCGGATGTTTAAAAAAAGCATCTTACTCTTCAACAGAAAGGTCGACCTCCTTAGAAATCCTTTCCATAATGTTGTCAGACACTTAGAATATTAATCTGAGCCTGTCAGTGGCAAAACGAGGACTTTTGTGAAGGTAAATACAAGCTGGACAATTGCCCTATTAACTTACATTGTAGCTTGTTTCGCTGCTGCCGACTGCAGCGATCTCGCTTAATACTGGACCAGTGTCAAAGATTGTTGTTCCCATCAGTCACTTAGACACAAAAACATAGGAATATATGGTCCAGGTTGAAAAAACCAGTAGTTACCCTTTAAGGGGAAAACACGACTCAAGACTTTCACCCAGGAAACGGGTGTATGTGTCCCGGGAGTATATTTTTTCTAATCTGAACTAGTTGTTTTGTCAGCTAAACTAAACTGTTTTCCCTTTTTGTCGGCTAAACTTAACCGCAAGTGCCTCTGAAACGACCGGCACCTCACGGTGACCTGTACTTTGGCTTAATATAACTGTAAAGCGCACTAAACTTAACTGTCATGTGACCAACCGATGACTGTTGCCTAATTTCGTAGGATATCATACAAATTGGTGTGCATAAGTTTTCGTACGATATCGTTCATGAGAATGCGTTGAAGTCAGTATGCTCTTTAATTGAGGATTATGGAGTCACGCAGTTGTCTAAAATATGGAAGTAAATCTGTTTCATCGGATTTTGAAATTAAAAAGCCATTAAATTTCTAGCACTAAATATTTATGCATTGTAATTATGTATCTGAATTTTTTTCAACAACTAATTTTCACCTTTATTTTTCTAAGTTCATAAATTCAGAATCAAAAATTCAACCTGAAACAATTCAATACAAAAAATTCAGATGCAAAATACAATGTTTAAAATTCAACTAATATATTTTCAACTTGCTCAAATTCAACAGGCCAAATTCAGCTGCAAAATGTAAAAAGGTTTACGAAGCAAGTTCCCTAGTTCAAGTCAGGCCGGGAAACATTGTTGTATGACCTTCCCTATCTCTTTCTCCTCTCATTTCCTGTCACCTATATACTGTGCTCTGTCTTATAAAGTGACAATCTTCCAAATATATAGATCAGAAAGCTCTTATTTCAATATGTAGCCACCTAGCATATTTTAGGCACTGCTTTTCCTCCTAACCATAACAACAGGCTAAAAGAAGCTAAGCTATCCACCACTGGCGAACGCAATAGGATGCTCATTCAGCAGGCAGAGCTGCGGCAAAGCCGATAGTGCTTCAGAGCACAGCAGCGGGTTCATTAGTAAGACATCTTACTGTATGAGTTCATGGCTACAGTGGTGAGAAATCCAGGGGCTGAACACCTTTCTATGTCAAACTCTTAATCAGCTCACTATTATATTCAGCGTTTCCCACACAAAGACTAATGTGTGGCGGTGCGCCGCACTATCGACACCGGCCGCCGCACGTTGCGTTTCGTTATTATTATTATTTTTTAAACACTATTTAAAACACGTTCAGCTGCATTTCCTTTAATTGCTCTCCTCCGTCTCTCTGTCACTTATGTCTCATCCACATCCACACACACAAACACACACACACAAACACACACACACACACACACACACACACACACACACACACACACACACACACACACACATCCCCTCCCACCGTGCGGTGTTTAGTATGTTTGGTGTTTTTAGCCCCCAACTTCGCCTTCCAGGCAATGGTTATGTTTAGGGTTAAAGCATGGGTTAAGGTGAGGGTTAGCTGCCTGGAAGGCAACGTTGGAGGCTTAAAACACCATCGAGCCCACTGTGCACACAGCGTCTGTCTCCATAAAGGAGAGAAGATGGCTGGCGAAATTCACAAGTTCACTAAAGGTTGGTATCTATCTTGTGAACACCTTTACACAATCACACACTAAAAAGTGCTATAAAAATATTTTATATTCTGAATACAATGTTGAGTCCCGACCCGACTCTTAGCAAATAAGCGATTGTGCCTGCTTTAGGAAGTTAACTAGTCGCAAGTTTGCGGTAAAATGCAGTTGGGTTGTTGAGGTCAAAACACTATATGTAGCAGCTGTGAATCAAATAAACTTATTATAAATAATGTTATGTCATTTTTTTACTCTTACACTGAATGTTTGCTGCTTAAATCCAGATGAGTATTGAAAAGTATTTTCCACGACTGAAAAAGGCCCGTGTTGAGGAGTCAGGACCAGCCTGAACCGGAGGTATCAGTCTGAAACAGAGCTGAACAGTCCAACCAGTGTAATTAGTTATGTTATTAATTTGTTTACAATATTTTCAGGCTTCAACCAGTGAAAGACAGGGTCAGGGAGAGAAAGAGAGAGATTCGTTAGGCATTGAAGTAGGAGAGGAGGACCACATCACTCAGTTTTTGGTACTTGATTGTTAAGAAAATAAGTATCCCCCCCCCGCCACAAATTGCTTTCTAATCTGTGGGAAACACTGATATTCAATACACACAATATTCAATACACATGGCAACACTAACAAGCCAAGACAGTATCCTGCCTAAAGATGACACATTTATCTCGGTATGGCAAACACAGGAACCTGTGATTGAGGAGTTTCATGCATCTAATTTGGCTTCCAAATAATGACCATTGTTAATGCATATCACATATCCAGTTAACAACCTCATTACAATACGGCACAGTGTAGTTATAATACATGCCAAGAGTCATAATATAGAAACAGATGTCATATTGTTTTTTTTTAAATTGGAGATTATCTCATTTTCAAACGAAAGTCTGTTCCAAATTTGACACCGTAATGACAGCATGGCTCCTAATCCAGAACATTTTCACTCATTACTTTCCTTGACGTGTGAGAGAAGACTTTAAGATCCACTCTCTGTCTGAGAGATGGTGATTTCACTTATGCAGTAGTGGCACTGACAGACATATGGATTAGATGACAATGTACTGCAGGGTCGATTTTATACAGAGTTGAAACAAAGTTGCAATGCCTATGGTGAATTAATTCTGCTCAGGTCTCTGCCGCACTGAGGAAGAACGGATTCTGTTGCTGCTGAAAGTAGGATAGCACTGCCGAAAACAATGACTTTACATTCGTGTTTGTTCCTCCACTAAATTCCTGTTAGAGCACTTTCATAGAGAAACAATTAAAAAAAAGCATATCTTTTGATGCTCAGGGACAATGGTCTGCAGCAAGGCTATTCAGTAAACAAAATGGAATTGCATTGCCCTATAGCAAAGGGAAACTCAGAATGAGTATGGAGACTGGCACTGGTCGTTTGTTTAAATGCCAAAAATGACCTTGCTCAAATTTTGCTGCATCCTGATTCAACTTCATCCAGCATTGCACTGCACTATTCTGACTCACCGGATGTAGACTGTGGGGATGGAGCGCAACAGTGAGTTTGGAACCAAGCCAACCAGCTATGAGATGAAGCTTGACCATAAAACTTTGAAAACAGGAAAAAGGCAAAGGTACAAGACAGTGTGTACATCAACGATCATGCCATGGCTGTAGTGATGTTGCTGTGTTCCCAGAGCAATTTCAGTAAAGGTACCATAACCAATAGGAATGATGGACACAGGTTATTGTCCTTTTTAAAAGAAACCAATCTTGTTGATTGGTAGGATGCAATCACAATCTCATGCTTAAAAATGCTATGCCCTGTAAACCCAACCAAGCACGTCTCCACAAGGTTATGTGACAGTATAATTCATTCTATTTCCACTTTTGCTATACTGTAGGCCAAAACAGCACCAGTGGGAAAACACAGGGCTGTGTTGGTGTGGGCGTTTTCATGAAATATGAACCAGAAGGTCAACTTTTTAGTAACAACCATTGGTTTCAAGGCTGATCAGATGCTAAAACATTGCTGCCTCTATAACTGCACAATAAACTGCCGGCCATGAGCAGTCAGATGAATTGTAAAGGTCGTAAACAACAGTTTATCCAGATTATCTAAACCACTTTATTCAAGGGTTTGAAGCTGAAAGTGAGCACAGCTAAAATGCCAGTTATAAAGTTATAAAACCCTTGTTGCACAGCACCCAACTACAGTAAAGTACAGTGGGGCAAAAGTGAACCCAGAAGTGTGTCTGTAAATTGGCATGGATGTTTGCAACAGATAGTTTCTGTATTTATTTTACTGTCTTTTATTGAACAAATTGAACATTGAATTGAAGAGAACATAAAAAGTGCTCTTAAAAAAACCCAATGACAGTTACATTGTGCAGCCCTAGTCTATATTCTATATTTTTGTTATTGTCAAGAAATCCCATGGAAACAGCAAAACCAACAAAATGTTAGACCACGTCCCAATATGTTCTGACTCCCCTACTCTGCCTGTGGCATTCAACCGCAAGCTGATTGGTTCCCACTGAAGCTTTCTTCACAAAACAACAACAAAAGAAGCAGCTTGCTTAGCTGTTTCCAGCTGTTTTAAAGAAAGCACTGGGCTCATTACCTGGATGACAGGTGCCAAAGGAGCTCAGCATTCACACATGGACACACACATGAACAGTTACACAAGTAACAAACACACACGCTCGCACAAACACACAGGGTTCTGTCCTAGTTCCATTTGCAGCAGCCCTGCCGAAGCCAACAGCTAAGAATGACTGACAGCTCTGGTCTCATCTTGCTCTCTGCAGCCAGGCAGACACGTGCACATACACAGCACATGCACATGTGTCCCAAAGGTTGTTTGTTGAGTCTTGCAAAACACCATTTAATATTCACTGTGCTGCAGTACTATAAAATGAGAGAAAAAAACCCCAGGTGAAATCCTCTTTACCATTCTGCCATACACAACTCATAAATCAAACAGGCAATTAAGCACTTTACACAAACACTGTAATTAATTTTCTGCTTGGTAATCAACAATTTAATCCCTGGTTTCTTGCAGGAAAGCTCCTATATCCAGTACCCGCATAACCCAGGGTTCAAATTGCCAAAGTGTAATTCTTTTGGAAAGGCAGCCGTCATCTTCACAGCAGGGTGGGATTGACCACTGACTCCATCAGCCTGGCTCAGCGCTGAACTGAGAGCCGAGAAGCAGCACAGGGATTTGAGGTTTTGTCAGATGAGGCATCTTCTTGGATCCTCTCTGACATCCTGATCTGAGAGACTGGCCAGTTCGGTTCATCACGCTCCCCTTCGAGACATATCAAGTCCAATTATCCACATTGAGTACAACACTGACTCTCAGATGAACCACACAAGCTCGTACGAGCAACATGAAGTGGATGTCAAGGCTTTCAGTTGGAAATCTACTAGAGATGCACCGATTACAACTTTCTAGGCCGATTCTGATTTCCGATTTTCTTTGAGTTAGGCCAGCCGATACCGATTTTAGCCGATTCCGATTAAATTTTTTCTAACCACTTTACAGCACATATTTTCTATCTTTTCTTTAATAGAAAATGTTACATTTTGCATAGAAGATAGAACAGTTTTTAAATAGATAATCGATTGCTATAAAATATAACTATATAAATTACTCCTGGTGTGGGAAATTCACACACATCTAAAGTGCAATGTTATGGAAGAACCATTTCCTTCTTTTCACATCCAATATCCAACTAAAAAAATTTGATATATTTAGCAAACTAAACTTCTGTATGTATGAAAACATCAGGAAACAGACCGAAACAAAAATACTTCTAAGACGTCCCTGGAACAAACTGAGCAACCAGGTGGATAGTAAAAGGTTATATATATATGTTGCATGTTACATTTCCATTGTTTAGAAACGAAAGCCTGCTCCATTTTCCTTTTCAGTTTTTTTTTAAACATTTTTTTTAATTGAAAAAATCAGGATATCGACGTGTGAAATCACATTTTTCTTTGTCCTTTTTTTTTTTTAACAAAACAAACACTAATAGAACAGAACTAGACACTAAACACACAAAACAAACACTAACTAGAACAGAAAATAGAAACAAAACAACCTATAGGATGCCACATGAAACAAAAGAAAAAGCTTTTACAATTTTATCTTCTCAAAATAATCAATAAACGGTTGCCATATTGCCTGGAATTTGTGTGCGATCCCTCTGAGTGAAAATTTTCCAGCTGTAACAGGCTCATCACTTCTTTCAATAATGCTGGGTGGGCTGGTGGATTTTTCTGCTTCCAATTTAGTAAAATCATCCTTCGTGCCAACAGTAACATAACGCAGTGGTTCCCAACCTTTTTTCCTTGGCGCCCCCCCCCTACTTATGTCTAAGAAAAGCTGAGCCCCCCCCTCCGAAACCGAAGTTGAGGTAACTCTCGTGATAGAGCCTTACTTTCTTTTTTGATACAGAGGAGTTATCAGCACTTTTACGTTTCTCCGCCATGTTTCGTTCATAAAATAGTGATGCCGTGGCGGCAGGAAAAACGAGGATGATAGCAGCTAGCAGCTGACCTGATGACAGCAAGGGTCCCAGGTTAAGACGTCCTGGAGGTTTGGCCTACTAAGTAGCCTGCCTACAATTTTAAGCGAGAACAAAAAGATATAGTTTTTATACAGACTTTTGTATACATTATATATTCTAGTGTATTATCATAATTTGTTTTACATGTGCAAATATTTTTTTTTTTACCTCAACCTCAAACCAGATAAAGACTTGCGCACCCCCTGTGATCTTTGCCGCCCCCCTGAGGGGTCCCCGGACCCCAGGTTGGGAACCACTGACATAACGTATCACATTGTATTGATTCTTTGACAAAACAGTTGTGGTCGCTTTCACCCCAAATACCGCCAACACTGGGTATGGTTTAAGTTGAATATTAAGAACTTCAGACAGAGTTTTAAAGATATTGGCCCAGTAATTACAGAGTCTCGGGCAGTTCCAGAACATATGTGCTATAGAAGCCGGAGCTTGTCCACATCGGTCACATAGGGGGTCGACTGTAGGAAACATCTTGGACAGCCGTATAATTTGATAAGTGTAGTCTGTGTAGAATTTTGAATTGTATCAGTCCATGTCTGGCACACACCGAAGAGGAGTGGACAAATTCTTTTCCCATTGAGTCTCTGTGATTTCCACTCCCATATCCTCCATCCAGGCCTCTCTTAGGTGGTCCAATGTTATTGTGCAGTCCAATTGTGTCAAGTCATCGTGGATCTTAGAGATCACTCTTTTAGTCGTGGTTCAGGCAATAACAGTATGTCCATTTGAGAAACCAGAGGTTTGTTTGGTAAGGATATTAATGTCTTTTAAACGACATTTCGGATTTGTAGATTTCTAAAGAAGTCCATGCTGGGGATATTAAATTTCTCTTTTATTTGCTGAAATGTGGGAAAAATGTTGTCCAAAAATAGATCTTTTATTGTCCGAATTCCTTGTAAATGCCATTTGTGAAATGACAGATCGGAAAGTGACAGAGGGAAGGAGTTTTTATTTATTATTGGCATTAGCGTTGAACAATTCTGCCAGCCAAAGTGCCTCCGAATTTAGGACCAAATTTTAATTGAGTGTGAAATAGTTGGGCTTTTCATCTTAACCTTTGGAGTTGATAGAGCAGAAAAAAGTACTGCTGCTGAGGGAGTAGAGTTATTTTTATTTTTAAAGCAAGGCAACCCCATACCCCCAAGTGCTTTAGATCTCTGCAGAAACGCTTTTTTAATTCTTGGGGGTTTCTTATTCCAGATAAATTAAGATATGGCCGCATCTAATTTGTCAAAAAAGGCTATGTTAATGAGAATAGGGATGCACTGAAAGAGAAATAAATACCTTGGTAAGATGGTCATTCTCACAATATTAATTCGACCTGTAAGGGAGACTGGAAGATTTGCCCATTTGTCAAAGTTACGTATTGTTTGGTCGTACAGCTTCAGAAAATTGTGTTTAAATAAATCAGAATGGTTTCCAGTAATATTTATTCCCAGATATTTAAATTGGTCTGAGATTGTAAATGGCAGGGAGATGAAAGTGTGTTTGTTCTATCTGGCTTTTGGATTAATTGGGAACAATGTAGTTTTTGAGAGGTTGAGCTTGTATCCAGATACTATACCGACATTTCTTAAGATTGACATTATGTCAGGCACTGATTTTGCAGGATTTGAGATAAATAACAGTAAATTGTCTGCATATAAGGCCACCTTGTGTTCTGACCCTCCCCTTTCAATACCTTCATATTCTTTTGCCGTACGTAGCGAGATAGCGACCTCGTAGAGCGACCAAGCGGAAAGTAGCTGGAGATAACGTTATTCGTTTTCACAGAGGCCTGAGGCTGAGTGTACAATAATTTAACTAGGGAAATGAATTTTGAGCAGATTCCAAATTTAGACAGGGTCGAGAAGAGATAATCCCACTGTACCCTGTCAAAAACTTTCTCTGCGTCTAAAGAGATTCATATTTCAGGGTGTTCATTATTTCCGGGTTGTGTGTAGATAATGTTAATTAGTCTCTGTATGTTAAAGAATAGCTGCTTGTCTTTGATGAATCCTGTCTGGTCTTGAAATATAACCGTCGGGAGAATTCCCTCCAGACGTGTAGCCAAAATTTTTGCAACTATTTTGTAATCCACATTCAGTAGGCTCACTGGTCTATAAGACCCAGGGTCCAGGGGATCCTTATCTGTTTTATGTATTAAAGATATATTTGCCAGGTAAAAAGTTGGTGGTAGGCGACCCTTACTTAGTGCCTCGTTAAGTACATCAAGTAGGAGGGGAGAGATTTGTTTTTTAAAAGTTTTGTAAAATTCAGAGGTATAGCCGTCTGGGCCCGGGGCTTTTGAGCTTTGCATGTTTTGTATAGCTTGTTCTACTTCTGACCTAGTTATGGGTTTATCCAATAATTCTTTGTGATTTATCCCAATTGTCGGGACATCTAATTTTTCAAAAAAAAGTTTCAATCAATGACATGTCTCCTAGAGATTGAGGTATATAATTTGGTGTAAAAAGATTTAAAAACATTGTTTATCTCTTTTGGGTCAATGGTAGTCTGACTTGAGTCAGTTCTTATTTCTGTAATTGTTCTTGATGCAGCTTGTTCTTTTATTTGGCGTGCCAAGACTTTACCAGCTTTCTCCCCGTGTTCATAGTATTTATGTTTTGCTTGAGTTAGGAGTTTGGTTGTCTCTGTAGAATAGATCAGATTAAGTTCAGTCTGGAGGTAAAGCTTTCTTTTGTGAAGGTCCGGGGAGGGGTTGATTGCATATTGTTGGTCTATCGCCCTAATATCATCTGTTATCTGCATTGTTTATTAATTGCACTTCTATAAGAAATGGTATGCCCACGTACATAAGCTTTCAATGCCTCCCATATTGTAGATCTCGAGGTGTCTGGTGTATCATTAAATGATAGGTAGATATCTATGTCATTTTTCAGCTTCTCAACCACTTTTTTATCCGATAATAAGCTATTATCAAAACGCCACACCCTTGAAGTGTGTTCCCGTCCAAATGCTAATTGAAGTGCTAGTGGGCCATGGTCAGATATTACGATTGGTTTGTAATCACAGTTCTCCATCAGAGGCAAGAGTTCCTTATCTATTAAAAATAGATCTATCCTGGAATAAGTGTAATGGACTGATGAAAAGTAAGAATACTGCCGTGCGTTTGGGAACCGGGTTCTCCATGGGTTTACACTGTATTTAATAATCTAAATAATAATAAAACTGCATTCAGGATAGGTGAAATATGTAAGATTACGGTTACAAAAAGGAATAGCAGGTCTATGCCAGGACCTGTTGGATGCACTACAATTCTTATCAACCACCCCAACCTCCACAACCTTACCTTTTGTCTCTGTATATAAAGCACAGTATTTCCTGCATTGGCACTGAACGTTATCATTGGCTGTGAAATTGTCCGATACCAACAGAATTTGTAGAGATACTGGGCAATTGCTTCTACTTTCCAGTTGTTGTTTTGTATCGCTGTTAAGCTACCGAATCATGAAACTTAACACTTCCTGCAGATGTTTGAGCAGCTGAAAGGCGTTTAATGTGAAACAAAAAAAAGTGAACTCAAAACAGCAGATTGGTGACATGACTGTTATTGCATTGATGGAATTACTGCTGTTGAAATTTGCATTATCCTGAATTAATTCAGACAAGAAGGGAACAAAAAAGGTTGAGTTTATATTAAGAGCAAACAGCATCAATGGCAGATTAAAACATGCTTCTTACTACAATATGATTAGGGCTGGGTACAAATAACCCAGTACCAAGTAGTATCAAAACTTGTCCAGTCAAACGATACCCAAAATCAATCCTTTCCGTAACCATATCTAGAAAAGACCGGCAGTTAGAATGGTTTCGCTCACAGCCAATCACCGCAAGCATTCAATTTAATGCGACGTGTGATTGGCCCACTACCGCAGCAGCTACAATACAGCATACAGTCTGTGGTGTGGTGAAGTCGAGCGTGGTGTATTTGACGGAGTTGACAGAAAATGAGTTGATACAAAGCTAATCAAGTCTATGAGCTCCACAGAACTCCCTCTGTTTACTAAATGGTGTCTCGTTTCACTCAGTGGCTGTACTGCTAGGAAAAGACCCACACGTTCAGCAGAAGGACAAAAATCCCAAAAAGAAAGTGACCGATGACGAAGACAAACAAGGATAACCATTAGTGTGGCTTTTCCTAGTTGGAAAGCACTGAAGAAAGAAAAGGGACTGAGGTCAGGCACTGGATGTCGCCTTACTGCTCTTGAACAGGTTAGTAATGGGTTTTGTAACGTATTAGGAGTAGGAATTATTGCTTTTTCATTTACTCAACCTAAATGATGTGCTACTAGTAACTGAAAAAAGCCCCTTTAGCTATTGTCTGTATTACAAAGCTGCAACCAGCCTCCCATATCTGTGCCTACTGTAAGAGCGTATGCGTACCACCCACACTACTGCTGACACATCTCCTACTTCCAAAGTGTTTCAAATTCTCTAACGCAGTCATTGGAGAGCTTTTCATTTAATTACACATTTTGGCACTAAAATTAGCATCGCACATGGAGTCTTTCTTCTCACCAGGCCATTCCTTTATTTCTTTTTGCGAAGCACTGTTCAGATATCAACAACCTGCGAAATAGCAATTTTGCTCTTCATTGACTTTTAATTATATTTCAGCTCCTAAGCAGCAAACAATCTGTTCATACCTGCCTGAGGACATTAGCATGGGGCACTTGACTTTGAATATTGAATGTGTGTGTGTGTGTGTGTGTGTGTGTGCGTGTGTGTGTGTGTGAGAGAGAGAAAGAGAGAGAAACAGAAAGAGGAAGTTAAGGCTGGTAAGCTGGGTATAGGAGCCTATCAAAGGGATGAAACGATATGTCCATTAAATTGAGATGTGAGAGAGCCGTGAATGAAGAGTGAATCATCACACATGCAGCCATTGACGTTCTGCATGTGCCCACTTAAATCTGATACATAAATGGATGGTGCAAAACAGTATATCCACCATTACAAGTCACCACAACAGAGTCCATTGTTGTCAATGTTAAACTCTAAGTTTTTCATGCTTAAATTTAGTTAGTGGTTAGTGATCCAATATGGCCTGATAGCACGTTTAATACACAAAGGTAATGCAAAGTGCTTTACATAATGCATTAAAAACAGGCAAACTAAAGAAAAACAGCACAAAAAATATTAAAAGGTTTTTTTTTTTCCAGATGAGAGGCTAAGGGATGAGGATTCATAGTAGAAGACAGTCAGAGATGTATTTCGGTCCAAAGCCATTGAGAGATTTATAGACAAGCTGCAGTAATTTATAATTTAATTTCTCTGGCACACTGGAAGCCAGTGCAGAGACCTGAGAACTGGTGGGATGTGTTCGCCTTTCTTGGTTTTTCGTCAGGAGTTTAGCAGCAGCATTCTGAACAAGTTGAAGTTGTCTGATTGACAGTTTTTTGACTTGACCTGAGAAAAGACCATTACAGTAATCTTACCTGCTGGAAATGAAAGCATGGATTAGTTTCTCTAAATCCTTCCTGGACACGAATCCTCTGATGTTTTTAAGTTGGTAGATGGCCATAGGCATGGCAGACTTTGTAATTGATTTGACATGGCTGTTAAGATATAACAAAATTATTATTATTATATATTATTAAATTCAATATTCCACCAAGATTTCTGACTTGGTTTTTGGTTTTCACAGACAGAAAGTTGAGATAAGCGTTAACTTAGCCTTCTTTCTTTTGCACCAAAGACTATTGTCTTCATTTTGTTTCATTTTTTTCTGTCAATTTAGCTTTAGAAGGCACATACAATCATTAATTTGTTCAATTTCCTTTTAGAGAGAATCTATAGGACTGTAGTCGCTTAGTGATAGAGCAAGGTCAATTTCTGCATATTGTGATAGTTAATGTTAATGTTTTGTATAATGTGGCCTAATGGAAGCATTTCAATGTGAAATAGAAGAGGACCAAGGATTGAGCCTTGGGGAACCCCACACATCATTTTGGTCTGTTCAGATAAATTATTATCAATTGAGACAAAATAATTCCTGTCCTGAAGATATGAATTAAGCCACTTTAGCACTGTGCCTGAGAGCTCAACCCGGTTTTCCAGTCCATTTTGTATGGCAGCACCTTCTAACCCTAACCCCATCTTATAAGACTAAAACTGAAATCTTACCTGAATAATTTTCTAAATGAATATCATTCAGAACCTTAATGAGAGCTGTCTCAGTATTGTGGTGAAACAGAAATCCTGATTAAAACTGGTCTAGATGTGTCGAAGTAATCATCAAACCGAGGTAAAAGTTGATATGAAATATTAAGAGAAATAGTGGATACACTCAAGGAAATTACAAAATGAATAATAAACGAATATAGAGATTGTATAAAATATTTTATAAGTATGGAAATTAAAGGCTAATCTTAAATATAGTTTATTTAAACCTGCCTATCTAACTAATCTAACTAATTATGCTCATATTGAACAATTCCGCACCTTGCGATTTATGTCCAGTGCCAATGTTCAGTGTCAACACAGGAAGTAGCGTGGCCTATGTAGCCAGGTAGAAAAAGAGCATGTGGCTGTAAGGTGGTGGATGTGTGTGCGTTGCAAAATTAACATATGCTGACATTATTGTCAATTCTTGGATCCATGAAGGTGAAAAAAGATTGACTTCTTTGTATGAATGCACTGGCAAACCAAAAGAGGTTCATCGTTGTGCCCAACTTAAAGAAGAATCGAAAAGAATTGCAATTAAAAAAAATTATTCTCTCAATTTGTTTGTCTCCACTTCGCACAAACACACACGCAGTTTTATACTGAAACAATACACATACACACACAGAATAATGCAGGTATAATAACAAGCATTTTCATGCTGGAAAACATATTTATCTTCCTGACAGTGATCCTTTCATCCCGTCACTAATAGAGCTGCTGCACTATTTGTACAGACCATCCAGGCTTCTAGGCAGCGCTCCCTCAGAGCTGCACAACGTGTCGGGGCTTCATAGAATTACTGACAGAAGAAATACCTCTGAGCTGTCAGACAAGATGTTATACAAGGCTAGAATACAAAAGGAAAACTGGAGAAAGCTGCTTCAGACAAGGTCCAGCCTTTATGGCTACATTTCTTGTTAATTGCATGTCTGGCTATTAAGACTAATAAGACTAACTAACTAAGACTCTGTAGTAGAGTGTCAAACAAAGCAAGTCCAGATTCTGGGCACTCCTAGTAGAGTATTTGTGATAATGATGTCTCACTTCCTTTGAGGGACAAGGGTTTGCTTTTCCAACAAAGAATTCAGACTTTTTTCTGACTTCTGACCTGTTTTCAACAGGTGCTAGGTCTATCTAAAATGTTTTTATTTTTTTATTTTTTTTTTAACCTTTATTTATCCAGGTAAGTCAATTGAGAACAATTTCTCATTTTCAACGACGACCTGTCACATTCACACAGTTACACAATCATACCTGGAAGCTGCCCAGTACAACCACCGTCTGATCCGCTGCCACTGAGCAACTCCACTGGAGCGGTTGGGGTTAAGGGCCTTGCTCAAGGGCACCTCAGTGGTGGTAATGAGGACAAGCGCTGCTCTTTCACTTTCCCCACCCAGATTTTATCCTGCCAGTCTGGGGATTGAACCTACGACCTCCCGCTCCCAAGCTCGCTTCCTTAACCCCTAGGCAGTGACTTATACGTTCACCAAGGAGCTTCTACCTTCACTGAAGTGTGTAAGGCCTTTCATGTTGTGACTGCAGAGCACTCATTCAGCTTAAAATGTTTGAAACTGCAGTGGCACAGAGAGGCTTAGCCTTAGTGGACTATACCAGTGATTCCCAACCAGGGGTACTTGTACCGCAGGGGGTACTTCTGCAGTTGCCAGGGGGTACGTGGAAAGATAGTAGAGTAGCTCAACTAATATGAAAAAAATAATAATTATGATTTGATTGCCAGCGAGCACAGAAGCTTAGCTAAAAGTAATGAATAAACGGTTGAAATAAATAGCATAAAGTAATGAATAAACAGTTGAAATAAATAGCTACAGTAAAAGTAATGACCAAACAGTTCAAATGGTTAGCTAAAAGTAATGGAGAAACGGTTAAAATAGCTAACAGTTAAAATAGTTCGCTAACGGTTCAAATAGTTAGGTAACAGTTGACAGTTAGCTAACGGTTGTAATAGTTAGGTAACAGTTGAAATAGTTAGCCAACGGTTGATAGTTAGGTAACGGTTGAAATAGTTAGGTAACAGTTGAAATAGTTAGCCAACGGTTGATAGTTAGTTAACGGTTGAAATAGTTAGCTAAAAGTAGTGGATAAATGGTTGAAACATTCAGCTTCACTACAGTAGTAACCTAGTAGGCTAGTAGTAGTAGTACGACTGATGACCAAACTAACCTCAATATGGACAGTTCAATTGTAAATAAATAATTAACAATATCCACTTGAATATAATAGTGTTATACATTTGGAACATACATTGGGAATTGATAAAGGGGTATGCATATTCATCTGACAAAGCTGTGGGGATAGCTCAGACCAAAAAGGTTGTGGACCACTGGACTATACTGTATAATGCATTGAGAACGAACAAGCAAAGAAGTTGAACCTAGAGCAGATTTTGGCTAACAGAATGCCATTCAGACAGGCGAGTACAACAACAAACTTAGCGATGGTTGTACTCTCCGGAGAAGAACGTCAACAACCACTGCGTTGCATAGCAACATAGCGTTGTGTGTGTCTTTTGCACTATGCTGTGATGGCTCTCTTTTTGCTGTAATGCTTACTTTTGTGGGCTACAGCAGCTGTGGAGTTTATATTTACACATCTCTGTGTTGCCTGCCTTGGTGATGCTTTAAGTGGAAGGCTATTTAATTTATGTAGCTTAAACGAGTTTAAAGTTTTAGCATTAATTTCTATAACACTGCTGTGCTCACAGAAAAAGAAAAAGGATAAAAACAGATACAGCAGAACCAGAGATATTGTCTTTTTTTATTTCACACATTTCTTGTCAAACCTGGCACCTACATTACCCACAATGTAGTCTCGCTTTGCCAGTCCATCCACATGTTGTGAAGCAGAGGAGGGTCTGGCTACTCCACACAGCATTCCGGGATGGGAGAAAAACATGATCTGGTTTATTGGCATTTCTTTAAACCAATCACAATCGTCTTGGGCGGCGCTAAGCTCCGCACAGAGCCACTGCAAAATACTGTAGTCATGCGAGAGAAAACTCAGATTGGACAGATAGTCTAACTAGCTGTCTGGATTAACCCTGCAGAGATCTGAGGAGCAGTTAACAATACTCATAAATCCACAGAATTTAAAATCCCAACAAAAAGAAAGCGGAAGGAAACAGAAAATACATGCATCTGGTGGAATTCCCTGCAGCACCGGAGCAAGCCATCTTTCTTCCATCCAGGAATGCTGTGTGGACTAGCCAGACCCTCCTCCACAGCGCTGTAGAGCAGGGTCTGACAATGCAAGACTAATCCAAAAATGGGCAAAGAAGTGGAGCGTGGCGGAGCTGAGGCGGGGTAAAAGACGCCCCGGTTGTTAAAACCGCGCCCACGTAGCTCAAAGCTACCAAGCTAGCGAAGGCTAGGCTAAGAAGTAGGCTCATTTTCATTTTTTGTTTTTTACATTAAAATCTTTTCAGCTTTGCAGAATGTAAAAACGACACATAAACTGACTCAGACAAGCAGAGATACTTGCGGACACTAACCAGGCTCGGCAGTTTGAGAGGCCCTAGAGGCCACCCACCAGCACCCGTCATCAGTCAGGAACATACATTTACTGAGAGTCCTGTTTCTCTGAGCGCTGCTCTGGATATGTGGGGCTCGGCCAATCAAATCCCCGGCCGCTAATTTGTTCCGCAATAATTCTCAAGGCCTGGGAAGGAAACGTAAACTGTATTTGTGAGAAATAGGAGGCTCTCGCTGTAAATCACTTCTCTGCTCTCGAGTTGCTTCTGGGCAAGCATGTGACTCAGCCGCACTTGCAGCAACTGGCGCAGGGCGGTTTGTCAAACGCAGCACAGTCATAAACCAGATTGTCAATTATCATTCTAAAAAACTCTACAGGAGCACTGGCTGTTTTTATCGTAACTCTTGGCAAAGCAAGAACAGTGCTCAGTATTTTTCTCTTCTTACTGACAGTGGAGTCAGATATGAGTTATTTTGTCCTCTCTGCTGTGTTTGCCAGGAGCAGATGGTCTCTGAGGTCCCTGTGGGAAACAGGATTTAGATTCAAATCCCTAATATGTATTTGTATTTCTCTCTGTGACAGAGGAATGTATAAATTTGATGAAACATTCTTCTAATGAGAAGGTGAAAGAATAACTGCAACAAAAGGCTGCACTGCAGGGCATTTGTGCACTACTGTAAAATCCGATGCTGCTTATTATGAATCATTTAATTAGTCATTACAGCCTTGACTAGAGTTAAATATTAATCTCTTTGTGATAACCTCTCATTTAATTTGGTTTAAACATATTGTTATCCTGATATACAAAAGTCTAAGGTCATGCCCACACTGATCCATTTGCAGATAGGATTTGTGAATGCTATTTGTATTGTCAGTGCAGATGGATTGAAAGCAATGTTGACATGTCAAATAGGGTCCATCACTGCTACAGGCTTTGCATCAATCCCTAAGAGCTTGTTATAGTGAAACATCAATTATTATTTATTGTACTAAGACTACACAATTATCATATTTCATATATAGTCACAATAAAGGCATGGGTTCACCATGTTGACTGCAATGGGCTCTGACTACCAGAATTATTACGCAGGCTACAGGAGACAGTATTCATCCTAGCATATAAGTAAGTAAGTAAGTAAGTAAGCAAATAGGTTCCAAGTTTTTGTACCATAAACCAGACCAAACATAGCTAAACTAAAGTTGTGAAGTACAGTCAAAAAGAGTGAAAAAGTATGAAAGGATGTGAGCAGCGACTGTCTTCTTAGATCTTGGCAGAGATGGAATTGGATCATTTATGGCCAAGCCAGGGTCGGTTTTACATAACACTCAATTGACGTACAATGAATAATTAGGCTGCAAATCAGCTCCTTGCCATAGGGCTAAATTGTTGTACCAATACGATTATCCTACTCCTTATTTTTCTTTTTGGGGTTGAAAAACCACAAAACTGGTCCTTACAGCAATAAGGAGGTGGATTTGAATGGTTAGACCACTTTGACTAGTCTATATCGACGCCGTTTCATTTGTGGGATTGCTCCGGTGCCTTCGGAAATTCCGCTGGGTAGCCCTCATTTTTGGCCGGATGTCCGTTACCTTCCGCTTCCTTTGTGTTGGCAATCTAAACTCTGGTGGATTTATGAGGACTATGGTTAACTGCTCCTCAGATCTCTGCAGGGTAAATCCAGACAGCTAGCTAGACTATCTGTCCAATCTGAGTTTTCTGTTGCACGACTAAAACAACTTTTGATCATACACATACTTTTCTGGCATTTTCAAGATATTTTCAACATATGGCTGTAGCTCAGGAAGTAGAGAGGTCGTTTTCCATCGAAATGTTGGTGGTTTGATCCCTGGTCCTTGCATGTGCAGTCTACATTTCAAAGTGTCCTTGGGTAAGATACTGAACCCCAAATTGCTCCAGTGTGTGTGTGTGTGTGTGTGTGCATGTGTGTGTGAATGTTTATGTGATGAACAGGTGATGGTATCCTTGGTAGCTACAAGGTTATATGAATGTGTTTGTGAATGGGGTGAATGCATCTGTAGTAGTAGCTAAGACTAGAAAAGCACTATATAAATGCAGTCCATGTACTATATCAATCAAGGGTCACAACTGCCACCTGTGGTAAAAATGTTAATCAAATCACTTATTATTTTCACGCAGCCTGAAAGTTATTAAGGGCGTTTTCACACCTGAAAGTCCGAACCAAGGTCCGGACCAAGGTTCATGTTTTTGTTACATTGTATACATTTGATCCGGTAGGTTTTGGTTTCACACTGCAGTTATGCAAGCACACTAAAGATCTATACGTGACAAAACTACGTCCTGCCGTCATCACATACGTGAGCTCCAGATACTTCTAATTGATTGGTTTGTAGACGGGCTTCCCCGTCCTCTCGTCTCCTCTCTCTGTGTCGGAGTTTTTTAAACTAACTGCTGAGGAGCTTCCCCGGTCTTGTAACACAAGGAGAGCCTGCCAGAGCTTCTTGTATTTGGTCCGAAAGTCCAAACCATCCAAAAAAATGCTTTCACACTATAAACGAACCGGGCCAGTTTGGTCCGGACCGAGACCACCTCTTTTTATCGGACCAAAATTTGGTCTTTTGATCCGGACCGTGGTCCGGGGGAGGTTTCACACCTGTAATTTAACAAATGCCCAGAATATAACACACACACTCACACACCCATGTACTACACATAATATAACACGCATGCATGCACACGGTACGCAAAAATCACGGTTCGGTTCATTTTCGGTACAGTAAGGGAAAGAAATGCAAACATTAAACTGCAGGTTGTTTATCATTATAAACTTTTTTTTAACAATTGGTTTACACTTTTTAAAACACTTTTTAATAAAATATAATAAATAAAATATATATAAAATAAAAAAAGAATAAGAAAAATACTGCTGCAAAGTTCTCCACTAAATAAAATACTCTCAGTCTCAAACCAATATCACATAATAAAATATAATGAAAAATATAAATAAATAACTATGGATTACAGTGCAGCATTATCAATCCCAGCTTGTCAACAACCGAGTATGGTCGTAGATCAGCTGCTATAAAAACACCAATTGCTTTCGTTATTGTGTTGGCCCGATCGGAATTACCAGCAAAGGTCTGTTTAAATGCCAACGGGAGCTGCGTTTGAATTACGGTCGTTTTTTTCCTTGTAGTAGTGATGTTCATACTCGCGTGATGCCTTTTCAAGTGCGTTAGCAACGCCGGCACACTGCTTTCGTCTTATCGACTAGTCTTTGTCCGTTGATGTATTTCACTGGGAAACCGAAATGTTCCCAAACAGGAGACCTTAATGATATGGGTGGCTCTTCAAGCTCCGGCTTGTCCGTACTGTCTATGGGCTTGTCTGCATTGGCCATGACGCTAGCTAGCGAGAGGCTGGGCTAAAGCGTGCCGTGTATGTTGTTGTACAGCACGCGGTGTGTGATTTTTATTTTTTTCCCCAAACCACTTCAGCGGAAATCCCGCCCTGCAGTCGATTTCATTGGTTTAGGTTACAGTGACCACAGTCCGCCACTTAATATGTTCGTGTGGAAACACGAAAATTGACCTATGTTCCGCACTCAAAAGATTGCGTTCGGCCATTCGGTGTACACGTGCACCGTACCGAAAGCCCTGTACCGAAACGGTCCGGTACAAATACACGTACCGTTACACCCCTAGCGCACACACACACACACACACACACACACACACACACATACACACACACACACACACACACACACACACACACATGAATAAAACATCTAAATGTAATCCATTTGGTTGCGATTAAAATGATTCCTTTCAACACCATAATTATCACTTTGCATTTCATTTCTGCATATGGAGCACTAATATAGATGAAAGCAAAATTCTGCATGTTATAAATAGTCCTCTTTCTCCTCAGAATAAGGAAGTTATTAAGACCTCTGCTGTTTCATGTAAGAAGCTGTCATCCATTTTTAAGAGCATCAGTGACACTCTTCAAAACCAGAGAGAGAAAGTCCTGCGGGGGGGGGCCCAATACATTCATTGTATTTGGGGGGGGAGGGGGGAGTCTTTCTGATGAGTACCGACAATGCAGTAAACATCAAAAGACTGCAGACAGAGAGGGGAAGGGAGGAAGAGGGTAAAGGAGAGACGCAGGGGGAAAAGAAGGAAACCGAGGAGCGGGATAAAAGGTGAGAGGAAGGAAGAGAGAAGTGAGTGATAGAGGGACAACAATAGTATGAATGGAGGAAATGAGTCCCGGGGCCTGCTGGGCTAATGATGAAGAAGCTGAGGAACCCTGCATAGTCCTGCTCCCTCTGATGAAGCTCACAATAGACACACACATAAACGTGTGTTACTTTACTTGTGAGGACCCTTGTAGACTAATCTAACCCATTACCATTTACATGTGGAACCGTAATCGTAAAAAGTTTCTAGTCTGCTCTCATTTCATCAAAAGGTGCTTCTCTATCTATAAGTTGGTCATGAAGCCAACAGAAAAGCCAAACTTTACTTTTAATGAAATCAAACAAAGAGAATTGTGAGGTTATTTATTTGTGCTTGAGAACGTAATCACTTCGAAACAAACACAAAATAAGCTTTATTTCTCTCTCCCTACTGTACAATGACAAATTCAAGTAGCTACAAAACATATTAGTTCTTGTGGTCTACAGATGGACTGGAGTATGTTAGCTGTTCACTGAATATGCAACGCATTCTCATGAACAGGACCGTATGATATCGTATGAAAATGTATGCATACCAAAACGTATGATAGCCTACGAAATTGGGAAACCGCCAGCTGGTCACGTAACACCGGCTGGCTACAAGCTCCATGACGCCGAGCGGCAGTTGCTAGTTGTTTAAGCTGCTACAGAGCTTTGTGATGCCGGCTACAGACCTCAGTTGTATCAGCGGTAGTTGGTGGTTCAGTTACCCGAAAATAGGTCACTTTGAGCCGGGTACAAAGCACCGCAAGCTGCTGGTCGTTTCGACGGACGTTACGGTTAAATTTAGTCCACAAAATATAAGCGTTTTGCCGCGACGAAAATTAAGATTAGGCACCAAAACGACTAGTTAAGATTAGGAAAAAGTTTGTGGTTTGGATTACAACACTCCTAAGGAACACGCATTTCCTGGGTGAAAGGCTTTAGTTTTCCCCGGGAAGCGAACTCTGCTCGCTGGCTTGAAAGTCCTGTGTGTTAATGCCCAAACATTCACCCCGACCTCCTCCATATGCTGCCAGCCGCGTTCTTATACAGCGGCCATCAATGCAGTGAATACTAAGGGTGTGAAATCGATTGAAAATAAGTCACAATCTTGAATATCAAATTAAAAAATGCAATCGTCGATATTGCCACGCACCCATGTTGGTCGCCTTTTCGAGCGGAAAAAAACACATGTGTTGAAGTGCTGCGAGTCAACCTCCTGTAACTTAGCTAGAGCTAGTCAGGTGCTGGAGACCCATAGACAGAACTTGAGCCTCCTCCTCTTTCACTGAAGTGTGTTCAGTGTGGAAGTATTTTGGATTTCCAGTGAGTTACGTTGACAACGTTCGTGTTGTCGACAAAAAAACCACAGTTTGCAAGCTCTGCTATGTGCGTGTACCATATTCTGTGTGTTTCCCATTGCACATTAGCTTAGCAGCTCGCGGGTATTCCTTCTGCTTATAGCTTCATCCATATACTGTCTATGGCTTTATCCCAACAAAACCTCACGGTTGAATTTCAGCCTGCATGCACGTTGTTAATAAATGTTTTAAATTTGACAATGTAGTGTGGTACATTGCAAACAAAGGTCAGATATTATATTAAATACAAGTCTAGACTAAAAATGGCATAGCAACCTGTGCTTTAAAAAAAAAAAGTAAAAATCGAGAATTGAATCGAATCGTGACCTTAGAATCGAAAATTTAATCAAATCGAGGATTTGGAGAATCGTGACACCCCTAGTGAATACAGCAAAAAAAAAAAAAAGTGGAATGCTTACGAATTACAGTGCTTAACTTTTCATGGCTTTTTGAATGAATGGTTCATGACAACAGGCTTAAATATGAAGTGTAAGGGCCCGCCCATTTCTAGCACTTAAGGTAATTGTTATGCATTTCTCCCGGGTTGCTCTGAATTGTCATGACCAGGGATATACCCATGTAGACTGGCTTGGTTTGAAATTCCAAAAGAAGGGTTGACCCTGATCAGACAATCCTGGCCCAACCCTGGTAGTTGGTGTGAAAGAGGTATTAGCGTACAGATTAAACAAATGAGACACAACATTTTGATAAACTAGCTTTAGGGGGTGCTGGTAGGCACAATGCTCAGAGCCAGGCCAGGGTAGCTATTTCCTCCTGCTTTTAGTCTTTATGCTAAGCTAGGCTAACCATGGCCTAACTCCAACTCCATATTTATGCACAGATTTGAGATTGATTTTGATCTCCCCATCTCACTGTTGGAAAGAATGTGAGCTAACAGACCCAGGCTTGTAAAAAGGCATGACTTAACACAGCTCATCCTATTTCTATCCTACTATAGCACCTATAGCTCTAACCTTAAACCAACACCTTGTGGCTGGAAGTGAGGATGGATAAAACACCCTCCCTTTGGAGGATATCTATTTTAATCTTCATAAAAATAGAGCACACATGAACACAGAAACTTTTTGCAGTTGTGCTGGCTTGTAAAGAGACGTACAATAAGACCCAACACACAACACAACTGTGCACAAGCTTTGACTGTCAACAGCCCTTACCCTGTCCCTGGGGTTGGTCAGTCACATTAGGTTTTGCTCTGGAATAAGGAAGGAAGGAAGTTCAAGCCCATGCACGCTTGCCCTCATCACCCTCCCATCCACTTACCCAAACAGCACCAATTAGGAGTGAAATGCCCGTCGATTAGTTCAACCCACCACCCATCAAGGGCCAACGAAGGTCAGTAGGCACTCTGATCGCAGAAATGGAATGGAAACCCATTCACATTCAAGTTTCCTATACGAAACAAAGATTTAGACACTGCATGACTATGATGGTTGACATCTCTACAGCTGGCTTTGGATTCAAGAATGTATTTATAGAAATTGTAATTGTTGTACTGCAATTAGGGCTGGGACTAACAAATATTTTCATTGTCGATTGTTGATTATTTTCTGGATGAATGGATTAGTTGTTTGGTCTACAAAATGTCAGAAAATGGTGAAATGTGGATCAGTGTTTCCCAAAGCCCAAGATGACGTCCTTAAGTGTCTTGTTTTATCCGCAACTCAAATATATTCAGTTTACTGTCACAGAGGAGAGAAGAAACTAGAACATATTCACATTTAACAAGCTGCAATCAGGGAATTTGTACTTTGTAAAACTTGTTTTTATGAAAAATGACTCAAACCGATTAATCGATCAAAATAATTGAATAGTTGATTAATCGATTATCATTGCAGCGCTTAATACAATAACAATTCAATTTCTCTTTCACATGAGTGTAGCTAACAACCCGACTGCTTTTGTTTCTTAAATCGGCCGACTTTTTTTCCTAGCAAAACAAAAAAAGTACCAAACCAAGATTACCCTTGAAAGGGATTCCAATCACCAACATCGCCACAGATTGCATCTGTTTTGAAACCAACGCCACATCTGTCAGATACATTCATTACCAAGATTCATTACCATTGCATGCTGCGAGAAAATCAATACACTTTGAATGGAATGGTGCATAGAATAGAAGAGAACACTTCGTATTTGAGAGAGGCAGCAAATGCAATGATGACGGAGGTGTGGGGGTTCATAAGGGCCCGACAGCTAATTTTATAACAACTGAATCTGATCACAGTTAGAAACAACACAAATAAGTGAAATTGTCTGACCACAGTGGCAGATTCCTCCACTTCTAGAACCTGTCACACAGTATAGTTTTGTACTATAACTAACGTCAGCACACTTACATGTAGGCTACTCATGTTTCTGTTGGTGTCCTTTTATGCTGTGTGAGAGTTGCTGTTAGCTACATCCTAGTCTATATCGACAACGAAATTCCGCCGGATGTCTTTCTTTTCGGCAGGATGTCCCTCACCTTCCTCTTTCTTTGTGTTGCCGTTCTAAACTCCGGTGGATTTCTGAGGACTATGGTTAACTGCTCGTCAGATCTCTGCAGGGTAAATCCAGACAGCTAGCTAGACTATCTGTCCAATCTGAGTTTTCTGTTGCACGACTAAAACAATCTTTGAACGTACCAAAACAAGTTCCTTCCCGAGCCTATTTTGCAGAGGCACCGTGGCTCCGTCCGGCGCTTAGCACCACCCAAGATGATTGTGATTGGTTTAAAGAAATGCCAATAAACCAGAGCACGTTTTTCTCCCATCCAGGAATGCTGTGTGGACTAGCCAGACCCTCCTCCGCAGCGCTGTGGAGGAAGGTCTGACAATGCGAGACTAGTTACAACTTGTGGGACACAATCCAGTTGAACACATCCCAACACCCACTGCTAAAAGTTCTCTTTCTCTTGGGCTAAGTGATGTGTAGAAATTTGAAAGATAAATTAAGTCTAGGGTCTAGGGCTGTCAAAATTGGCCAGAAATGTGAATATTCCTAATAAAAAATAAAAAAAAAAGTTTGAATATATACAAATATCTATTTGTGCGCATTATGTTCATAAAGGGCTTACGGTAGTCGGACATTACACCGACAGGGAGCTGAACGTTTAGGGAGCAGCGGCCCAGGCCCGCGCTGGAACACTCAAGGCAGACAGCCGCGCTAGTGCTGCTTTTATTTCTTCACAATCGAATATTAATTCTTACATTCAAATGCCTTTTTTTAAAAGAATACTATCACATCTAATCATCATCATCATAATTATTATTTCATATGCACTGATTGACCAAATAAAGAGCTAAGTTCAACTGGTCAGGAAACTGTCATTTGATGTAACGCCCTGCATTGGATGTAAGCGGAGGTGGATAGCCTCCAACAAACTGAATCACTGCAAGAATGTTCCAGCTACTAGCTATTATGGGATCTGAAGGCGGAGGAAAGGAGTGTGTGTGTGTGTGTGTGTGTGTGTGTGTGTGTGTGTGTGTGTGTGTGTGTGTGTGAGAGAGAGGGAGAGAGAGAGGGATGGTGGGGGTGAGAAGGTTGAGAAATGAATGCAATACAAATATTTGGTTGCCAACAGTGATCAGACACACATGTCAGGTCATCATCAGTGGTGGGAGCGAGCCCGGGGAAGCAAGCAGAGCAGATAAAAGGAGAGGATGAAGAATCAAGTTGGCTCAAATAGGCCGGATGATACTAATGGGCGCAGGATTCATACAGCAGTGATCAGGGCGAGAGTTTGTGTAATGACACATTACCAGAGAGCGTCTGCGTCTGGCATGGCCATCAACTACTTGATAATAGGCTGCATATGTAGCCACGCTCACTTAAACCAATCTTTTGGACTCAAAGCGTTAGTTGGTGTGTGCTTACAGGGCATGGATATTTGTGTCTGTATACATCATAAACAGAAAGCCAGTGGGAAAAATACATTGCCTGTGCAGTGCATAGCATTAAGCATTTTGTACGGAACATAAACAAACAACTATTTCCCATGAACCGCTTCACTTGCAAGGACAGGAGGACCAACAAACTGCCAAAATGCCCCCTTTGATCAGACATGTTTGTTTTTGTGAGTACAGTAGTCTCACATTACCAGATCTATCTCCACAGCGCTGTGGAGTGAGGCCTGGCTACACCACAGATGCATCGGATAGGAGAAAAAAACACTTGCATTTATTTAAACCAATCGGTAGTCTCGGGAAGGAACTTGTTTTGGTGGAACATTTGCACCAAATGCAAGAAAACATACATCATTAAATGAAGTTAACTGTTGACACAATACAGTAACGTGAGCTATTTAAATTAGCTGGATACATGGTTAAGCGCCATCTGCTCTTACCAGTGTATCACCGTGTGTACTTCGTCCACAGCAATCCCACCAATCGGTCTCAAAACGTCCCAGTTAGAGAGGAAATGCCGTAAACATATTCTTCGTAAATCTTTACAATCATTCCCTGAAAGAACCAAGGGGGACTGCCTTGTTGCACGATCCAAATTTCCTTCAAAACTTGCCATTTTCAGCGTGTAGCTTGCTAGCTCGAAATTTATTGTTGTTGTTTCGTGTAGCGAACAGAGTTTTAGAACAGTAACACAAAGAAAGCAGGAGGTGAGGGACAAAAGCCAGATATCTAGTGTGTGAGCCATGCGCAGGATGGAAATGTACTTCCTTTGAGCCAGACTACGAGCACAATAATTGTATTTGCCTCTCTAAGAAACCCAAAATCCAGCCTAATGGAAGAGCTCCGTGGTTGGAGAATGCTAGTGACTTTCCTGCGTTGCCAAGCAAAACCTGTCAGTCAGTGCATTGCAATTTTTTCGTGCCACAGCTCTACAGCAGGTACTGTATCTCTGTGCTATCACTCACCACTTAATAATGAAAAGCAGAATAAGGAAGGGGAAAACAGTCACTCTCCAACATAACTAGCACAGAAGGCCAAACATTGGTGAAACCATTTAGTTACACAATCGCATATGTCACTGTGCACATTAGCAGAAAAAAACACTCTGGCTTGTTTGTATTTCTTTAAACCAATCACAACTGTCTTAAGCTGTGCTAAGCCCTGGTTGCAGTGATGGTGCCCTTGCAAAATACAGTAGATATGGGAGAGACTGGAAGGGAGAATGCTGATGTCATGCTTTATCCCAGCACTGTGCATTTGGTAAACCAGACTAGGGTTTTACAGGAACTTCCAGTATTGACGTTTTGCGTCTGCGATAGGGTTGACTTTCTGACAACTTAGCCTTTGTAAAGGCCTTTTAAGTTGTAACTTGTGACTTTATTAATGGTTAAAGGTGCTGTAGGTAGGATTGCGAAGATCCAGGACTTAGCCAAAAAATGTGAACATCGACAACTTCTCAGTCCCTCCCCCCTTTCTGCTAAAGCCCACGGTCTCCTAAGCCCCTCCCCCCACAAGGGAGAATGAATGCATGAGCAGTGATTGACATGCAGTTAGACACCCACCCTGGCCCTGATTGGCACATCTGAACCAAGTAGGTGGATTTTTGCACATCGCACTACAGGCTGTAGGTGGTGCCAGAGGAGTCAGATTTTTTTTTAATTACCTGCTTCATGTAGTTCTACTGGAACAAGGTCAGTTTCAACAAATATGACAGAAAGTTAGTTTTATAACCTACTGCACCCATACTAATGCATTATAAATCAGTTGGTCGTCCAATTGAGAACAATCTGTGCTGCTATTGTTTCTCTTCTTCATTAATGAGCCTGTGAGCTAGTTCAGGCATTTTCAGTCACTTTGAACCCCCAACTACCTGCATCACACAGTATATCTCATACACCCTTTCAATCATGGCGGTGTCACCAATAAGAAGACATGCTCACAAGTCTTCACAGGTCAAGGCTCAAGTCTTTGAGCTAGAGTCTGCATATTTTGCATTCAGCGCTTCATTTGTTTGGGCCTTGTTGTCTGAAGTTTTTAAAGCCAAAGCTGCGGCTCAGGTGGTAGAGCGGTTGCCTACCAAATGGAAGGTTGGTGGTTCAATCCCTGGAACTGCAGTCCCCATGCAGTCGCATGTCGAAGTGTCCCTTGGGGAAGACACTGAACACCAAATTGAATATATATGTGTGTGTGTGTGTGTGTGTGAACCTGATGAGCAGGTGGCACCTTGTATGACAGCCTTGGCCACCAGCGTAGGAATGGGTTCCTGTACTATGTAAAAGCGCTTTAAGTAGTCGTTAAGACTAGAAAAGCGCTATATAAATACAGTCCATTGCCATTCTGATTAATGTGTGTGTATGTTGTAGACATTAGGGGTGGTACGGTTCATGAAAAAACATCCGACCCGCTCGGTTCGCTTGTCTCGGTTCGGAGCGTGTGTGTGTCGCACGGTTCGTCAGTACACTGTTAATGTGCACTAACCACTTACTGCCGTAGTGGCCACTTTCGACACCTATGTTAAAACACTTACTGGAAAGGACGAGGGGGATGAGCGTGACGAACGCAACACATGGCAGCTGATTGGACGAAACGCGTCACGTGGTTCTCGCTGCTCCCGAATTTCAAAACAGACTCTAATGGCGTCTCGTTCTGAATACGAGCTCGTATTTTACGAAAATAGTTCACCGAAAAGTGTTTCTGAAAACATTTTAAGCGAGAAATAGGCCATGCAGTTGCTGAATCTGTCTGCTTTTCTGATCGACAAAGGTCAGTTTAAAAGATTTTCGTCAGAATTTCGAGAGGCGCCAAGCCGACTGCTCCTCAAGTGGAGTGTGGAGTGCGGAGTGCTGCTGCTGCAGGTCACGTCACATGCAGAAATGTCAAGGGGGAGGGATGAGGAAGGCTGCCTGGAGTTGGAGAATGCGCTAGCGTCGTATATAGTCTGGTGTGTGGGAACATTTTGGTTCCTATGATGTTACCTATGATGACAGCGGAAATAAAACAATAGATTGAACTGCCACTGTGTGCATGTATTGTGCAACATGCATTCAATATGCAAATTTTACCTATATATCATATGCTGAAGTATATTTCTGGAGTGTTAAAGATTAAAAGAAAAAATAACAAGAACCGTACAGAACCGAAAACCATGACCCGAAAACCGTGACCCTAAAACCGTGATACAAACCGAACCGTGGATTTTGTGAACCGTACCACCCCTAGTAGAGTAGTTTAATTTTTTATTCTTAGTATGTGTCCTCTGTCCAGCACCTACTGTATAAATAATTTGGAATATGCACATCTTCTGCTTTAAAAAAAAAAAGATGTTATTGTACAACCACATGTAAAAAAGTGAAAACCAATCAAGATCCAGCATCAATGGATTACAGCTGGATTTTAAAGCGAAAGAACTAGAACTGCGATCGACATGTTTGTTGTCCTCTCTCAAGTGTGGCACAGCATATACGTTACCGGTTACGTGTTACGTAGGTAGGTTATAGGTTACGCAGGGAGGGGAATAACCTTTATTAGACGTTTCCTAAACATAAAGATTGTCCCGGCATCAGGCATCTCCAGTCGAGTCTTAAGTCTTTTGAGGACGAGTCTCAAGTCAAGTTGAATATTGTGTCTAGTTTGGAGTTTGGTTATAATTCGGATTGATATAACGGACAGATGAAACATGGATGATAACTGAAAAAAAAAAAAAAAAGAATGTGTATATGTATGTGTGTATGAATGTGTATATGGGTATGCATGTGTATATGTGCCTGTAAGTAGGTATATATGCATGGATGTGTAAGTGTACATGTATAAATAACTGAATAATTAATTGTTTGTACATAAATAAAGTAGAAAAGAAGAAAAAGGGGGTAGGGCCAGAATTTCTTTTTTTTATTTCTTCTCACTCCTTTTTTGTGCTTGTACTGAAATGTACATGTTCTTATTTATCTTTTAACATTTTCAAAATAAACTTAATCAAACAGAAGTCTGTGTGTGCGACCTAAGTGACTTAAGTCCGAGTCTCAAACTTGAGCCCCCATCTCTGCTAATAAGTCACCTTGATTAAAAGGTATGTTGGTTTGAAGCATATTGAGGCCTTTAAAGTATCTGTGTTACCACTTTTGCTATACTTGCGTAAGCACACACATACACGCACGCACGCACACACACACTTTAGTTCCATCTTCCCTTCCCAGTGCGTCTGCTGTGAGTTATCTGGTCCGACAGCTGGTACTTTGGGAACACATAGACGATAATGGAACATCCGATGAGACGCTGCAGCTGGGGGCTGAGAGTTAGCAGACCACACCAGCTCCGTAACCACAGCTCCACAAAGCACTTCAGAGAGCGGGCCGGGACCTGCATCACAGCAGCAGCATTAGATTTAGGCCAGGAGATTGCCAGAGTGATTCCACAGACCGGCGGAGGAAACGTGGAGGCTGGAAGTGAGGAACGTTATTAAACTCCTGATTGTGAACTGTTCAGCTCACACAGCGGTACACTTGGGTTGTACTGTGTAGATCCTACAGACCAAGAGACTGAGTGGCATGAACCAGTGCATTGAAGCGAAGCAAAGTAGTGATAAAAAAAAAAAAATAAAAAAAAAAACATTGAGTATACTTTCACTGGCTGGTCTAAAGGTTAAACAATGAGATAGAAAAGAACAAAACAAGAAAGAAATTCCCTTGAATTGGGTAGAATCCACCAGGTGTAACCTGAAGTGGATCTGTCCTCAACTGCTAAGTTAAAACTCCAAGAACTCTGGACTCTGAACCCCCCCCCATCAGGATCAGCACCGGCCACTTTATAAAAGAAGATGCTCAGGAACTCTTCCTTTATATTGCACATTTCAATATCTTTATCTTTAGTTTTCTGTACTGTTTGGTTTTGCCTTACATTTGCACTATTTAGAATGTATTACTGTATAGTATGTACATATAACTTATGTTTTTTCATTGTATATATTACTTATCTTTCTTTATCTTATCTGTACATATTACTTATCTTTTTATTTTTTATTTTATATATTACTTTTTTATCTTTATTTGTATATATTTCTTGTCTTCTATATTATACTTGTTGGACGTGGGTCGAAGAGAAACTGATTTTCAATTGCTCTGTATGTCTGGCACATACTGCAGAATTGACAATAAAGTTGACTTGACTAGTGCAGTCAGTGCAGCAATCAGTGGTGGAAGAAGTATTCAGACCCTAGAAGTACTAATACCACACTGTAAAAATACTCTGTTACAAGTTAAAGTCCTGCATTGAAAATGTTACTTAAGTAAAAGTATGTAAATCAGGAAAATGTACTAATCCTCCCATTTTAGAAAGTGTAAAGGATCCAAACTGTTGTGTGTTTAATGGTCTAATCATTTCAGCTGGACTTGTAGGCCGTTATATTGTTGGCTAGTTTCATTTATAATAAAACATCCGATTTTATGTACTACATGCGTTTTGTGTGCAAACATCTTAACATGTAAAGTAACTAGTAACTAAAGCTGTCAGATGAATGTAGTGGAGTAGAAAGTACAATATTTCTCTCTGAAATGTAGCGGAGTAGAAGTAGAAAGTGGCATGAAAAGAAAAGACTCAAGAAAGTACCTCAACATTTGGACTTAAGTACAGTACTTGAGTAAATGTATTTAGTTACATTCCACCACTGGCAAATAACCCTAACCCAATAACAGACAAACCGTCACAAACCTGGAAACTGAATAACCAGGTTTTTCAATGCACCATGTAAACTCCACAACCCAAATATGATCCAAACCAGAGTCTGAGTCAACGCAGAGATACTAGTGTTCATGTAACTGTACTCAGTGAAAATGGTTTCAATATGACCCAAAGCTATTAGCAGACAACAGCCAGAACCACAGGACAGCTTTAACTCTTACTAATAAAGTCACAGCATAAAACCACTGAGGACAAATCTATTTAAGCCCTCTTGACTTCACTGTGTTTTCAGTAGCATAAAAAGTAAGCTTGCTGAGGCCATGACACACTGTAATGGAACACAGTGGCGTTGTGCTAATTAGGTTACCGCAGTTACTGCAGTGCTGCCCAGGCACATGGTCTCTAAGCAGCAGCATTACATAAAGCCAAGCGAATGTCTATAAGTCCTCAGGTGGCTGGGATTTTAACACTGTACCGTAAATGAACACAATTTATACATTTCTCTGTATTGCCAGATCTCGCGAGAGTTTGGTCCTGAAACAGAAACAGGTCTCAAACAAAGTTAATTTTCTCCTGATGTGTCTGTCTGAAAAATGCCATTTTAGTGTCAGAATGTTTCTGGAGATATGTGGCTTGTGAAAAATGGGTCCAATATTGACTTACTTTGGTGACTATGGGTCGAAAGAATCGCTCATAATCTGTGTTCACCTTCACTTCTCCGGTTGGAATGAATACACTCAGGACCTGCTGCTAGTCTCCTAAAGAGATGTGGTGGTGGTGGTCTCCAGGAAACTACTCTGAGTTGGATCGTCTCCGTTCTAAACCATATCTGGTTAAATTACTGAATTTTTGGGCTCCGTCTAACCCCTCCCCCTGCCATTGGGGCTTCATCTAACCCCTCCCAATGCCCTCTGGGCTCGGGGTAATTTTTTGATTGTCAAATCACACAAGTCACAAAACAAAGCCACTCTGGCATTCAGTATTGATGCTCATTAACTATGCCCTTGTAGCCGAGCTGCACCAACCACATCGGTGTATCTGATATAGGCGGGCCAGAGGCGAGCTAAACAGATGCCGACAGCGCTGCGACGGTGAAGTCATTAGTAGACATTGCAAGATGGCTACGGCTGAACACCAGTTGTTTAAAACGGCTTTGGCCGCTACAATGAATGAGTTAGACTTGGCTTTTTATCTAAAAGGCTATGGGTAAGGCTCTGTATTGTTGTGATTGGTCGTAGTGTTATCCAATTGCGTGCAGTGAGATTTTCAAATGCATGCTTGGTGCCGCCCCTCGAGTTGGGCCATTTTCATTACTCACTGCCAGACCCTTAATCTTTCGGATTTGGGTCTGGATTTCCAGGCTAACTTGGTGAGCCATACACATAAAAAAAATGCAAAAAAATGTATGCATAGTTTTGTCATTTGGAGCTCTGCCAAACTGTCATGATATTTAAATAACCAGGATGTGCGCAACGTCTCCATAAAATGCACACTTTGAGTTGCAGCTGTTGGCAGCAATATGCAATGGAGAAAAACTGATGAGTCTATAGATGTCAATAGTTCCCCTCCTCTCCAGCATATCACTTAGTTTCCTGTCTGCAGCCATGAACATTATTCTGACACACTAATGACTTATTTATGTACTGGTTCTTGATTGAAATTATAAAAAGAGCTCCTCTTTTGTGTTAATTATTTAAGATTACTATTAATATGTTTTTGAGACATCGGAGAGGGCGGCCGCCTACTGCATGAGGATTTTGTGATGAAATCAATTCTGCTAAATGTGTTTATTTGGCGTGATTTTGACCTTTGTGCTACTGTATTTCTTATACCAAAATTAAAACTGAACACTTTTTTAGTCGCTTTTTCAACATTTTCGACACTTTTTTCCCTACTACCACCAATATACACACCACTTACACCAACTTATTACCATAGTTTTACACTTATTATTTTGAGTTCATGGTCAATTAACCTCATTTATCTGAAATGATTCCTAATTTTGGAGTTAAAGAGCAGAAATTGTGAATTATTTTGACTAATAGTTAAGATCAGAGGTAGAGTTTGGTCAACATTTTGTCAGGATACTGTTTTTTTTTTTTTTTTCAAATGCTATAAAATTGAATAAAAAAACCCGACAGAATTCAATTAAACTACTGATCCCAGTCCGTCATTTCACTTGTGAAGAGCGCTGTATGGATCCATCCATTATATTTTGGGGCAATTTGGTTGAAACAAACCCAAATGTCTGATTTAGAAACTTTGAAAACGGGTCAAATTTGACCTGAGGACAACAGGAAGGTTAATAGACTTGAAAAAAAAACTTGCTTTTTGATTTGCAAGTCTAACTTTAAAGACTTAAAAACAGCTCTGACATAAATGCATACAAAAACAAGACATCGCTTTGAATCCAAAGATAATCCCAGGTGATGGATACACAGCGTTTGAATCCCAGCAGATCCTGTGACCTCCTGAGAGCTGCATGTCTTTTTTGGTCATTGTTAGCTAACGTGGAGCATGCAGTCAGAGCTAATTAAATTGTAGAGCAAATACACAAGAGTAAGCGAGGGAAAGAGAGGGGGAAAGACAAGGGTAAAAATAACAGCGCGCAAAAATAGTCTTTCAGAGGAAGCAATCACTCCTTATTATGGAGCATACCACTGTGAGACGGGGGTGGCAGAGAGTCGGACGGCAAAACTGAGGAAAGCACAGAGAGAAAGAAAAAAGTGGAAAAGGGCACAAGTCAGTGGTTCAGAAAAGATTTAACTGTAACTTCCATCCTAATAACTTCCATCATTTTTCAACACATACCTAAAGGAAATTCAGTCAGGAACACTCTTGTCATAGATTTAAACTTGCAACAGATGGAAACACAGTTATATTTGGCGCTGATGGCTCCGCTGTTAATAATGCTCTCTGGATTAGCCAAGCAGCATGCTAAGCTAAAACAGAGAGCGCAATGCAGAAAACCCGAATCGGTACACAAGAGTAGGCCCAAAGCAAGATAGGGCTGGATTTGAATATTCAACTATTTGTATGAGTTCAATAGGAAGGTATTCGATTTTCAGTTTTGGGATTTGAATTTTGGTTTTTTGGTTTCGTTTTTCCTTGAATACTGTAATAAAGTTGACACAGATTTAGCTTTTGGAGAAACGCAACTCGAAGTCACACTGCAGTGGCCAGTCATGTAACTGGAGATCAGACTTGTTGGTGTGTTTTAAGGTACAGGAAACAGGAAACATCACTGCCTCTATCGCTGCCACACAAAAGTTTTAAAACACCAAACACAAGTTCTGAACTGCCCGCGAGTTTGTGTAACAGCTGACTGTTTCCTCAGTCATTCAGTCTCTATTTTCTCTCTCTCTCTCTCTCTCTCCGGGAAATGAAGCTGCCGTCAAGTCAGTCAGAAACGCTGAAAAAGCTTCTTTGTAACAATTTGCCATTAGCTGAGCTAATGCACTGTGCTTAATAAATATGTCTCTTCTACTAGGGGTGGGAAAAAAAAATTCACGTATGTATTGAGATTTATTTTATGCACCGATTTTTAAAATCGATTCTTTTCCCTAGATTCAATTTTTTGAATCAGAAAAAAGCAGAAAATCCATGTTATGTTCTTTACAAATGAAATAAATATCAGACTGGCTGACTGACATGTGATGTTCATTCTTCTTAGAAAACAATTAGTTTATATAAATGACTCGTGATACATTGTGTATTATTCAACTTTTGTTTTTGTTAAAGAAGGAAAAGAAAATTGCAACACTCAATACTATCGAATCGCAATACTTCTAGAAGCACAATAAATGAAAATCGCGATACAAATCCAATCAGCACCCATGTATCGTGAAAGAATCAAATCGGGCAAAAAAGCATATCGTCCCAGCCCTACAATCCACTACTTGGTGAGAAACTGTGGAAAAAGCAGATTGATTACATCAGTGGTTCCCAACCTTTTTGAGGTTACCCCACTGCCCTGTCAATAACAGCGCCATTTACTCGAGAATCACGCATGCCTGTCTGCCTGTCTATTCACATGTGGAGCGCACCCTGTCCTTGGCCCGAGTCAGTGTGTGTATAAGTACAACCCCGCCCCTCGCGCAAGGGAGAGGGAGAAAAGGTTACTCGATAACCTTATTTTCCATTATTGAAATCCCATTCCCTATTTTCTCAAGTACCGATAGCAGAACCGATAGCTTCGGACCTTAAACACACCCCAGTTTTTACTCATCTAGAACCTGTTCACATTTAGAACTGGGTTTAAGGGGGCATCCCTAGTTTCAACAATATTCCACATACCTATGGCAAGGCATTTCTCAATCTGTGTTGACAAAACGTCCCGGTCCTCAGTCTGAGATGTGTGCTGTGTGAGGCTGTGAGCTGTGGCCTCTGGGCTGTGCAGAGCTGTGGAGGAGGGCTCACCCAGACACACGGGTTTAGGAGGGTCAAGTGGAAGGCACTTAATTGCTCTCGCCAGGCAGTGACCACTACGCACGCACGCACGCACGCACGCACGCACGCACGCACGCACGCACGCACACACCAGGTACAGCCTGGCCCACTCCCATCTACACAATTGTGCTTCAATTAGTAGTGAAGTTATTGTTGCTGCCAACTCACATTAGCATGTGTGCACAGTGGTTCACACACACACACACACACACACACACACACACACACACACACACACACTTACTCAATATTCAGCCTGCAGAGGAGTTCTGTTTTGCACTCAGATTAAACATAGGGGGAGTCCCAGGTCACTTATGACACACACTGTTCCATCCCTCACAATGTACACAAACACAAACACACACACACACACACACACACACCAGGTACAGCCTGGCCCACTCCCATCTACACAATTGTACTTCAATTAGTAGTGAAGTTATTGTTGCTGCCAACTCACATTAGCATGTGTGCACAGTGGTTCACACACACACACACACACACACACACACACACACACACACACACACACACACTTTTAGTGTTACAATGTGTATCTGGTCTGTTAACTTTACTGATACACAGGAACTCACACACAGGATCCACGTTTGAATCATATCACCAAAGAAGTACACATTACCGTAAATGACAATCCTACCTGTCTTGTACTTTTCTTCCATTTTCTTTCATTTTTCCGAGACATTTGGGGAAGCTGCATTCTACAATTTAAAAAGTTGGTATTTTAAAGGCTGATTTGAGTATTTTCTTGTCTCGGTATATTAACCTTTAAAAAAATATCATTATTTCCCCAACAGAATGTTGTTCATGGCAGTGTGCAGAGGCTGGGAAACTGCATATAGACATTGACGTTGGAAAAAAGAATTTATAGGAAATATAAGTGAAGAGTTTACTACAGTAAATAAAACATTATGAAAAAGAATACAAAACAAATTTCAGAATTAAGTTTGTTAACATTGGGGGAGGGAGGGAGGGAGGGGGGAACTTGGACTGTTTTTGTTTTATTTATTTTATTATTTTGTGTTTTAATTTCAATATTACTCATGTATTCATGTATTTGTGTATTTATTCATCTGTGTAACCTCAGCATGACTAAAATCCCCGCTACTCAATTGTCAATTCTCTGTGAGGCCTCCCACACTAAAAATACAGCACTAGCACAATTTTAAGAGAGTACAACTGCTGGAAAAAAAAGCCCGGAGGCTCTACTTTGCATTAGCTCAGGTCTTTCTGGCAGATGAAGAACATTTAGTATGTTAAAATGTAATTACTATAACTCCCAATAAGGTGAAGAGAACTGCCAGGAGAACATTCACGAAAGGAAATTAATATCCCCATAGGTACACCATGTCTTTGTCAGAGTAATTACACTCCCCAAGCAAAGATATGAATTAATTAAAGTTATTTGAAGGAAATTCATGTTTTGGCCATCTGGGAACCGTACTCCCAAACCTGGTCTTTTAACCTCACGCAGCCACTGAAAGGACTCTATATTTAGTGAGTTTTCCATTCAACACAATGCATAATGATTCTTCTTAAATAGAACTGGATACCTCAGTTCATCACTAGTGTGCCGTATGTGTCAGCGCCAAAGGTCTACTTCTGAGAAACTGACATTAAGGAAAATAAACTTTGGGTGAATTAGAAATAAGAGTGCATAGACAGATGGAGCAGCTTTTGAGTGATGATGTGTTGGTAGGAGGCTGTGTAAGGTGGATGTAAGCCACGGTAATGTGGGATTATGTAGAGTCAAAAGCCACCATCCATCAGGCCAACCCTTCTCCTGAATTACCCTCATGACCTCATACCACAAATCCAACATGTTTTTCTACCATTCAGCAGGGTAGTCTAATGCCTGGGGCCCCCAACTGTGAGGGCCCCTTATAGCTATGGACCCCAAACATTATGCTGTTTAGAGTTTGTTAGTCACTTTTAATATCAACATATCCTCACACCTCAATACAGAATAGAATATGTGACCGTACTAGGCTGTTTTGAACCGGTGGCCATACAGCCTGCAAAACCTTCAAAAGCTACGAAAACGTTAAGCACAATAATTCATAAGTATTCAACGTTTTTGTTCGCTGTATGCACCACATTGACTGCTGCTGTATAAGAACGCTGCTGACTGTGTAGGGAGGAGGTCGGGTGGATGGGTTGCTGTTAAAACACAGGACTTTCATGCCAGGGAGCGGAGTTCGCTTCCCGGGGAAATGCGTGTTCCTTGCATTCCTTGAGCACCGTAGCCGGCGTCGCAGAGCAACAAACAACTTTTGAACGTCCACATGTTCCACTAAAACAAGTTCCTTCCCGAGGCTATTTTGCAGAGGCACCGTCGCTCTCCCCGGTGCTTAGCGCCACCCAAGACGGTTGTGATTGGTTTAAAGAAATGCCAATAAACCAGAGCACGTTTTTCTCCCATCCTGGAATGCTGTGTGGACTAGCCAGACCCTCCTCCGCAGCGCTGTGGAGGAAGGTCTGGCAAAGCGAGACTATGGAGCTTGTAGCCAGCCACTGTAGCTGGCGCCACGTGACCAGCCAGTGTTCTCCTAGTTTTCGTATGATATCTTACATTTTGGTGTGCATACATTTTCGTATGATATCATACGAGCCCGTTCGTGAGAATGTGTTGGGCCATAACACGTGACCGCTGTGGCAATTTCAATCCTGTGACTATTTAACATAACTGTCGCAGTTTGTGTCGCACATAGTTAACATTGTGAAACAGAACTAGTTAAGTGTAGGTAACAAAAATATGTAGGAAATTATCATGGGTGGTTTAAAATGAGTTAAGTAAAGCTACTAAAATGAGGACTTAACTACGTCACAGACATCGCCGTCACCGGGCAATTATCCTGGAAATGAACTTTCGTCGATCCAGACTACCCCAATAGTGACAAAAGATAATTATGATAACAGAACAAAACTGCATTCAAGAAAGAGAGAGCGAGAGGAAGGAAATAATTACATGATCTTGTGATAAGATCCAAAGCTACAGAACAGCTACTAATGGACCTGGTGGTGAGATTTGTTTTGTCAATGTTGTTTACAAAGATAAGAATTAACATGCAGTCTCAATAAAGTACTAAATTACAAGTGAATGTCATGCATTCAAAGTTCTAGTTAAAGCAGTATTAGTGGGGGCAGCTTGGGGACAGCAGACAGAACTGTAACCACAACATTAACATACTGGGACCTTTTAAATACGTGCGGTGAACACGATAGCACACAGTTGCCAGCAGACACAAAGCAACATTATTAGTCTCCACCAACTCCTATATCTGTCTATTTGGCTGCTAAATGCTCCTAGATAGTCTCTAAACTGGGTCTGTCTGCAGATTGCTGCTGAGCAGTACAGTGGGGTTATTAGAGCTTCTGGCACTGAAATCAACTGCCTGCATGGTTGAGAACTATACATTAGAGTGTAATTTCCTAAAAATTGTACATACATGTCATAAATGTACCTAATTACCTGCACCACTGGTCCAGTGAGCAGTTCATGTCAGGAAAGCAGAGCAAAAACCAAAGTAAACGATTGCAATTGGAGAGCAATAACCCTAATACAACAGGGCAGTGGTTCCTAAACTTTTTTTCAATAATGCAATTAAAGAGGTACATTACAGCGCTGCACCATCAGTGTCTGACTTACTGAACAGCAACCTTGTTACTGAAAAACACTTAAATGCTATTTTAAATGTATAGAGTCCATCACTAAATTCATTCATTACTACAGTATGATTATTTTAAAGGAATTATGCATGACTTATCTTTTAGATTAACATGTAACCCCTCTGAGGTCTAAGGGCATTTTTAGATATCTTCTTGAATTCTCATTTTATGGGTAATGAGCAATGTTTAAAGAGATTATTTGGCCCTAAAGCAGAAATATTTCTCAAATCTCTTGTGAAAAACATACCTACACTCAATTGTTTTGGTGCTTGAAATGAGTTTACAGTTTTTTAAGTTTTGGGTTTACAAAAGTAGCGTAATATAGGAATAGCATTGTAAATAAATGTCTAAAATAAAAATCTGTAATATTGCTTTTTGAGTAGGAGTGTTGTCAAACATTCCTTGAACTCGCCAGTGCGTCTTTTGTCCTCAAAGGTTTAAAAACCATTTCACATACCCCTTGCAGTACTCCAAAGTACCCCTAGGGGTATCCATACCCCCATTTGAAAAAACACTGCCATAGGGAATACCTACGCAGGACCCCCAAAACTCTAAATCTGCCCCTGATTTTGGGGCTACTAGCACAGTGTTAAAGTGCATCACGAAAAAAGTGGCCAACAAACTTTATATAACCAATAAAACCATTAGAAGATATGTTTTTTAGGAGGCCAGCAGCACTGAGTTGTTGTTTTTTTGAGAAAGGTCAGCAGAATGAAATTGTTAAAAGCTCTGGGCTGGACTTAATACTGCTCCCTGTCCCACTTTGTATATTGCAATTTTTTTTTCTAAAAAGGTGCCAACATTTCATCATCACCATATGAACCGCAGTAAAAGCAGACAACAAATAAACTGTCTTAACAGATGGGTGAGAGGGGTGGGGGGATCTGCTAGCTGAGCCATCCAAACTACTTCTGCAAAAGCACTCAATGGGTCGTTGTGTCGCAGAGCCAGCCAGTCGCTAAGCAAGGTTCTCCTTTCCTCGGGGTGTCCAGTGGTAAACACAACAGCGCGTAACCATGGTTTCTGGAAAAGGTAGTGCTGCGGCCAGATCAGGTGGATGTGTTACAGGGAAAGTAATGGGGGATGGAAACAGATCCAGGTGGAACTCCCAGGTGTAAAGACTACTGTAGCCCAGTCCTGTGTCACTAATGAAGTGTCCCAGATCCGTTCCACACTCCGGCTCTGCTTCGACTACAAAAACATACAAAATGTACTCTAGTATTGCATTAGATATTTATTCAGACCTTAATAAAGATTTGAATGATTTGTATTGATATTAGACAGGCAGTATGAGACAAATGAATTTCATACACGCAATGTTTCTTATTCAATTTACGTAAAGACAGTTGGTCTAAAACTGCAGTTCAGAGATAGATAAACTCAATTACCAGTATATTTGGTACACCGAGCTAATAGTTTCCAATATTTTGTCTATCCAAATTGATATTAATGGGTTGGTAATGGACCACACAAGTGTTTTAGCTCTGTAGCAGAATTAATATCTGTTCATAATAACACGTCTGACAACACATATCACATGATTATTCACATACACTGGGCATGTGCGTGCCGGTCTAAACAGGAAGCAAACTGTCTGACGTTACTCTGCGTTAGTCTATATCCACAACGTTCCACTTCCGGGATTGCTCTCGTTCTGCCTGTAGTTCCACCAGATGTCACTCTTTTCGGATGTCCGTTTTCGGATGTCTATTACCTTCCTCTTCCTTTGTGTTGGCATTCTAAACTCTGGTGGATTTATGAGGACTATGGCTAACTGCTCCTCAGATCTCTGCAGGGTAAATCCAGACAGCTAGTTAGACTATCTGTCCAATCTGAGTTTTCTGTTGCTTTTGAACGTACACGTTCCACCAAAACAAGTTTCTTCCCGAGACTATTTTGCAGCAGCACAGTTGCTCCGTCCGGCGCTTAGCACCGCCCAAGACGATTGTGATTGGTTTAAAGAAATGCCAATAAACTAGAGCAGGTTTTTCTGGAATGCTGTGTGGACTAGCCAGACCTTCCTTTGGAGAAAGAACAACAATGGTGAAAAATAAGAGCAGGGATTTATTTATATTGGACCGACGATGAGGTGGAACTGTTACTGAAAGGTATGTAAGCCCACCTAACCGATAACACTGACTGATGTGTGCCGTTGTTTCTAAATTTCTCCGTTTCTGCCCTTCTAGACTACAAAGCAACCCCGGAGTTTTTTAACCTAAACGGGAGCAGCAGTGTTTCCAATTACCTTCATTTTACGGTCTCAGAAACGCTGGTGTAGTGTGGACGCAAGACGTAAACGTAGCAAAAGACATTGGTTTTTAAACGAAAACGTAGTAGTGTGGATGTAACCTAAGAGAAACAACCCGTCAGAGCTTGGCAGGGGGCATCAAGAATGGGATCATTTTCATCCAAAGCCAGCTATATACAGTAAATGAGCACAAGCAAACATGATTTACAAAAATATCAAATTTTAAATTGTCATACTTCTTTAATGAATATGAAAAACATGACTCACAGGTACCACAGGTTCCATGTGAAATGAAAATGATGCCAGCAGTACAGGTACGTTACTCACTTCTGATCGGTTAGGACAAAACTAAACAAAATAACTCCCTTACATCAAGGGAATCGGATAACATGGACACAATGTCAGGATGAATTAAATGTAAAAACAGTGTAAAAACATAATGCTAAGAATTTGGGGCTGATGGCCCAAAATATTGGGAGTGTTTGAGTCTCTAAACACAGAGCTGTCACCAACATTAATAAAGGTACAGTATATATATACATATATATATATATATGTATATATATATATATATATAAAATGTAATACTTAGCTCAAGTAGTATTTAACAAAGCTGGGGGGTTTTAGTCCGAAGGGTAGCGATTCATGCTAACACTTTCTACAGTCTGCTGATTGGTCCGACATGTATTGTATTGATTGTCAGTGATATTTTCCACCTAATTACTGACTTTAAAACCAAGCTCATGAGATTTAGTCCATGCGATTTAGTCTGTGATGCTTCATCAGGGGTTGATGCATAGACTGTATAAGTGAAGCCAAAACATGGATCGCCCCCTGGTGGCTGGCTGCAGTATAGGTCATAAGCCCCGCCCCCTCCATGTTAGCAGTTGGCAACTAACAAAAACAAGGTAAACCTCAAATAATATTTTCCCAAAGATGGTTCCTGTCATTTTAAGTAGTTCTGATCACTCTGTTTGGTCAAGAGTTAATATTTCTGATAAGTTTGGTTTTTATTAGTTAGTTGATGCTATAAAAACGGGCGGAAACATCATGATTGACAGCTGTGATTGACTAGCGATTGGTCAGGCGGTTCGGTTGTGTGGGCAGGACTTTTATACCGCAGCTCCACCACCCAATCACTACTGCGCAGACACTGGCTCCAAAATTACAAAATGGCAGCGCCCGTATCTGGGAGATTTTGGCTTCACTTTTGTACAGTGGGAGCAAGTGGAGATCCATCAATTTTTTATTTTTTATTTTTTATTTTTTTAACAATCTATGGGCTTTAAAGTCAATGTGTCTTCTGTTTTGGAAACATTATGCACCTATGTCTTCTTTAAGAGTTATGCATTGTTCACACTGTATCTGTTGATCAAACCTACAGCCAAATTCTGTTCCAGCCTCAGCGTGTGATCCACAGTGAGAACAAGGGAGTACTTCCACATAACAAAACTGTCTGATGCAGCTGTAAAATAGCCGCTAAATCGATCTTGCTATATCCTTAAAGCAGTTTCCAGCAGTATTACAGAGTTAATCCAGACAACAGACACTCCTGCATGTTGTCAGGGGACACATCTGCAGGGAGGATGGACAGGCTTCCTCGCTGCATGTTGTAGAATAAATCAAAGCCACAGTCAACTGAGTTTGCTTTCTCCTTCTGCTGCTCACAAAACACACCTCATTCATCTCCATCACACACCCACTGGGTGACACTAAGCTCACCTCTCCTGCTGGGCTGATGGAAGTGAGACCCACATGGGGAGACTCTCTCTCCTGCTCTTGGTGCCTGTATGGTTGCGTGTGAAATATAATGGTCACTCTATATTTTTTATGCGAGTGTGTAAGTACTGAGAAGGAGTTTGAATGTTTGTGTGCATGTTCTTATGTAGGAGTGTGTCTACTTGTGTGTGAGAATATAAGCAGGTTTGTATTTGTGTGTGTTTAGTAGGTGTCATTCATTCATCTATCTATCTATCTATCTATCTATCTATCTATCTATCTATCTATCAATGAAGCACCTGTTGAAAGAAAGTCTACATTCTTCTCACCAACATGGCATTCATCTAACTATAAATCGAGGAACCTCTGTACGTGTTTGTGCAGTACAGCAGTACGCAATGTCGCAATGTTTGATTTTCATATCGCCCAGCTCTAATACCACTCTTTACCGTTGTCACTCCCAGTTTTTCTCAATTGCTTTGGCACATTTACTCCAAACAAAAGGTTCCTTTATCATTGCTCAGACTAGGACAGTCAAAATGCAAAGACATCTTGTCAAATGACAGTGGACTCTAAAAGTACGATAGTTACCCACTCTGTAATATTGTCCAGTTGCTAACATTGTATATTTAGACAGCTGAATAGTATTGATGTCAGCCATGGCACACACACTTTACTTGCTCAATGTATGTACACACCAGCCAAACACAAATACACAAAGGAAACTTAGTTAGATATACAACAGAAAAATTGTGCAAAAAAAAAAAAAAAAGAAAATTTGCTGCAAATGTATCAACCACATGGGTCATCCAATCTCCTCTCTGTCAGGCCACAACATTATATCGACATCACACCTGATATCCTCCCTTGCAATGCAACGAGAGAAACCTATTTTGGCATGACGCAGGCCCCCCTACAACAATCTACTGGAATATCCTCACCTGTCACCTGTTTGCATTTGGTTGCACCAAATTGTGAGGAAATTGTATTGTTCCCAAAATAGCCTATATCTATTCATCTGACAACTTTTACAACAAAAACACATTCCTATTATGTATCTAATATATATGTGACAGGTTATTGTGATTGTTGGTTGCTCTAGTTTGCATGTAGGGATTTACACAATGAACATTTGTATAATTGCATTTGTGAATAATATTCAATAGCAACTATTTTGATCTGCAAGGCTTATTTAGTGCATTTTGTGCCAAAGCAATGAGAAATGACTATAGTCATGTGAACAATGTTCGTATAAATAGTCATATAGTCATCGACGATTGTGCCAAAGGCATTAAGAAAAACTGTAATACTACGTCATCTTACAGTGCTGCAGTCTAGGGCTGCCACCTCTTAGTCGATTAGTCGACTAATCGGTCGTTTTGGTCTTAGTCGACTAAGATTTCTTTAGTTGATGAGTCATTTTTTATGCTTATTCATGCTTAATTACTCATTTCCAAGAAACTTATGAGCACATTTCTGGTAAGCACAAGATTTAAAGTGGTGCTTTTGTAGGATTAATTGTGGAGAAACTCAGTTTTACAGATGGTTCATTAACTACATTTATATTGTGCTTTTCTAGTCTTAATCACCTCTCAAAGAGCACAGCTCTGTCGATTAAATCAACTAATCGATTAATCGACAAAATCATATAAGTGTTAGTCGACTAAGAATTTCTTTAGTCGAGGACAGCCCTACTGCAGTCAAGCAGCTGCTCTGCCCGGTGCGTTCCATACAGACGCTAAAGGGGGATTTTTGCGCCAGTTTCTGATACTGAGAGCCACTGACCAGTCAGTATTTGACGAGTTGCAAATGAGAACGGGTTGCCCAAGCATGTCTTCACAGTGGGCTACCAGTATCGTGCCAAAAAGTGATCATCCGCCAAAAAGTGAATTGCTTCCTACCTAGCCTTGCATAGCCAGATCTTCCTCCACAGCGCTGCGGATAGGGTTGGGTACCGAAACCCGGTTCCACTATGGAACCGGTTCCTACGCAAACGGTAGTATTCGGACCGGATTAGAACGCAAATTTCGGTTCCTCATTTCAGTTCCGACTGAAATATTTTCCCTCTGTCGCTCCAGACAGCGGCAGAGCATTAGCTAGCTATCGTAAATGTAGGCTACTTTTTAAATGGCATATTTTCGCTCTGGGCTCACCAAAACGGACGTAAAGGCATATTAACCATTCACTGCACGTGATCGCTAGTAAACATATTAAGCTCTGCTAGTCTATCGTTCAGGACAAGACCCTGTAGCCTGGTGGTATTGTCTGCCCTTTCAAACTCCTCCCTGTGTGTACAGGCCTCTTGGACACCACCTGAGAGAGTTTTCTCCTGTGCAGGACATGCCATAAGTCAGGAGAGGTGTAGTATCTCACCAGAGAAGGCAAATATGGTAATTTTTCTGCAAAAGAACTGCTAAAGTTTGAAGCTGGTTGGCATACCAACTTTATTTAGTTCTTACTTGTTAATAGTGTAACTGTTATTTGTTAAATTATTGTAGTTATGTGTTAGGTATTGTAATTTCCCCTTGCGGGATTAATAAAGTATACATTAGTATTATTATTATTATTAGGTGACTTAGGTTTACTTATTATATATTTAAGTACTTTAAAACGTTAATATATTGTTAAATTGAAATAATTTTCAATTTAAAAAAAACTTCGACTTCTTTGATGTCATTTTTCAGTTTTTCAAGAATCGGTTTAGGAATCGGTTAGGAATCGGAATCGCTTTAAAAGTACCGGTTTGGCATCGGAATCGTAAAAATCCAAACGGTACCCAACCCTAGCTGCGGAGGAAGATTTGGCAAGTACACATAGCATTCCGGGATGGGAAAACATGTTCTGGTTTATTGGCATTTCTTTAAACCAATCACAATCGTCTTGTGCTGCTAAGTGCTGCATGGAGCCACGGTGCCTCTGCAAAATAGCCTCGGGAAGGAATTGTTTTTGGTGGTGTAAGTTCTAAAGTTGTTTTAGTCGTGCAACAGAAAACTCAGATTGGACAGATAGTCTAGCTAGCTGTCTGGATTTACCCTGCAGAGATCTGAGAAAAGGTTAACCATAGTCATAAATCGACCGGAGGTTAAAATGCCAACACAAAGAAAGCCCAAGGCAACAGATATCCGGCCTAAATGAGTGAAATCCGGCAGAATTTCCATCGGCAACAGAGCAATCCCGGACGTGGAACGTCTTGGATATAGACCACTGTCTACATGGTAGATTAACATACAGGTTCTTGGGATATCCAGCACGTTGTTTTGTTGCCGGCTGTTGCGTAAATATCTCCGGCCATTTGCAACCTGTTTAAGAGCGGGCTCCCTGATTCACTCGCCACATGGATGTGTGATGGCTAGACAAAGAACAGGGAACCCGCAGAATCTCTAGATGAGCCGCAGGCAGCCGAGCCGCGCCTGATTGAACCGCTTTTATAGTTAGATACAGTTGTGTAAAGAAAAATACTGGGAACAAAGCAATCGGCAGAATTGCGTGCCGCGGTAGTCAGTGTTACGGGTTTTACACAGTGTTCGGGCATACACCAATTACAAACCGATTATCAGTCCCTCCAGAAAAACGTGATTATGCGATCGCATAATTCAATGCATAATCAGCCAAAGTCCGCATATTTATGCGGGGGCCGCATTTTTTCAAATACGCCGCACTTACGCCACATAAATTGCAGATTTCCGCGCAAAATATGCGGGGCTTGCATGATTTCATAATCCCCGCATTTTCGTTGCCAAAAAGTCACATATATCTTAGCAGAAAGTTGAAAAATGTTGCGTTTACTTCACACAAGAGCAGCCATTTTCCCCTGTGGCCATGGGAACGTTATGAAGTGACGTAATTACGCGACGTGAAAATCATCGAAAAGCTGCAAACCCCGCGATGAAGCCATGATGAAACCGCAGTTTTTGCAAGTTCCCGCAATTTAATCGCATAAAATTGCATAAATATCCCGCATATTCCATCGCATTTTTTAAGAAAACGTGCCGCATAATCAAGGATTTTTGCCCGCAACAATTACAAAAAAACGCATTTTTCTGGAAGGACTGGATTATTCAGCACCCATGTTCTGTGTTCTGTGTCAATTTTGATTTTGTTAAAACATTTTTTCCGTGAAAATATAGTAAACAAGTGGGTGTGTTGGTAGCGTAGCTGAATGGAGAGTGTTTATTAAAAGCAACCAGAGGCACCCCAGAGTGTTCCTGAAGGACCAGAGGGGAAGCAGCTGTGGACCCTGGCAATTTCATCTACTGTAAACGCTTTCAGCAGATGAAGTTATTTCACACACACACACGCACACGCACGCACGCACACACACACACACACACACACACACACACACACACACACACACCACTTAGAGTGACATTTAGCCATAGTAAAAGTTATTCTTATCTTCATAGACTCCCTATGGGGTTAAATAACCTCTTCAGCCTGCAGCCTCTGCTCTCCTTGCATATGGATTAGATACATGTGTTTGTGTGTGTGTGTGTGTGTGTGTGTGTGTGTGTGTGTGTGGCATTTCTAAACCCTCAAAGTCACTTTGTCACTTGGGTAAAAGGCCATGCGGGGATTCGGCGCCGGCTCAATTAGTCCTCAATCATCCGCATGAGACAAACTGAGAGGGATGTTTCCAATACGAAGAGTGTGACAGTGTGTTAGCCTTTCTGTAGAGGGCAGGTGACGCAAAGCAGACAAAGAGGACAGCAGCTTGTGTAACTAAGTACATTTACTCAAGTACTGTACTTAAGCACAACATGTTGAGGTACTTGTACTTTACTTGAGTCTTTTCTTTTCATGCCACTTTCTACTTCTCCTCCGCTACATTTCAGAGAGAAATATTGTACTTTTTACTCCACTACATTCATCTGACAGCTTCAGTTACTAGTTACTTTACACATTACGATGTCTGCACATAAAACACATGTAGTTTATAAAATCTGATGATTTATTATAAATTAAACTAGCCAACAATATAACGGCCTACGAGTCCAGCTGAAATGATTAGACCATTAAACACACACCTGTTTGGATCCTTTACACTTTCTAAAATGTGAGGAGTTTTCTGCATCGAGTACTTCTACTTCTAATACTTTAAATACATGTTCCTAATGATAATTACATTATTTTACTTACTTTTCAATGCAGGACTTTTATTTGTTACTGAGTATTTTTACAGTGTGGTATTAGTACTTTTACCTAAGTAAAGGATCTGAATACTTCTTCCACGGCTGCAGAGTGACAACAGACGGACGAGCAGAGGAACTTTACTGCAGACACTATACAGTAGTATTACTTTGGAAAGGTTTGCCGCAGTGCAGCTTAAAATTCAACTGAAGCTGTCCTACATTGTAAATATGTAGCAATTCCAGTATAATGCTATTCATATCAGTGATTTCTGGGGCAAACACAAAGTTGGGGCAATTAGATGTCAGGAGTAAAGGAAAAACATCATTAATATGATCCAGCGTGCATCAGCATGAGTCTATCTATGGGAATAATCTCCCAGCAGCCGGAGCTGTTTCTGACCTGCATTTTACATTTGGGACAAACAATTTCCTTCGCTTCACCGTTTTATAATAACATCTTCACAAGGAAAGAGGGAGGCCACATTTTTTTGTGTTCTCTCCTTGAAGTATATGTTGTTTGAGTTTACACGCGTCTCCCTGAGGACAGTGCTGTGATAATAAAGAAGCTCTATTTGTGAGTTTATCAAAGCATTCGCTCAGTGCTCAACTGATGTTATTCTGCTTCTAGAACAGTGCTGAGGAGTCGACTGACAGTCGCCTATGTTCTTGAGGAAAGACCTTTACTGTTCAAGTTTTACATAAGAAAGCTAGTATGGTGGAAAATAATAAGTAATAGTACCTAAGTACTGTATTAGTACATGTCATTTTTGATTGTTTACTTAGAGTGAGACTATGTCACAGCTGACACACACAGAGATATTCCAATACCATTTTTTCCTTCCCAATACTGATTCCAATACCTAAACTTGCGTATCGATCATATATATATATATGCGACTAATCGCATGAGTGTCCGAGTTAACTTGTAACTGTAGAATTGATCGCACATTTTTTATCTGTTCCTAATGTACTTTAAAAGGGATATTTTTTAATAAGTTTTATCTGGGTGAAACATACTTTGAAGTAGATTTTCTTTTGTGCTAAATTACGTGGTATCTGAGGGCGCTCTCACTATATAGTTTGGTGGACTCGGTGCGATTCGGGGGTGAAGTTGAAAAATGTTTTTCATTTGGTTGGGTGGAGACGCTCACTTGTTTATTGGACAGAATATCCGAAACTCAGAAAATAAATAATCAGAAATAATGGAGCAACACCACATAACATCTTGGGTTTCCTGGTTCTGCTTCAGTGTTTCTAATATTTTAGAAGAAGGCGAACAATGAGCAGCTGACAGAGAGTGAAGGAGAGAGAGAGAGAGAGAGACAGAGAGAGAGAGATGATGATGTCACACAGACTGATGATGTCACACGGAGGACCAGTGATGTACGGTCATAAGTTATGGATCTGAAAGTCATCAGCCCTTAAATCTTATATAAGTCCGTAAATTGTAAAAATCAAAAAGGTTGAAACTGCAGGCCTGTAAATGCTCTGTTTGTGGTTCACTTCCTGTAGGCTAGGTTCCTTTGGGTCGGATTGTGTTCTCACCTGAAGTGAACTGAACTCTAGTTCACTTGGAAGCGAGCCGAGACCCACCGTTTTCAAGCGGACCAAAGTTTGTTGGTTTGATCCGCACCAGAGTTCAGATGAGCTTTCACACCACCCCCAAACCAACCGGCCTATCCGACCAAAACGCTCCAGGGTTGCTTTTAAACGGACCAAACGAGGCGGGTGTGAAAGCAACCTGAGCGGTGCATAGACTGGCGACATCAGCATTTTAGGCAGTATCAGAGGCATTTCCGATACTGGTATCAAAACAACTTTAGTTAGAGACCAGCTGGTGAACAAAGTTGTGCATTATAAGACACTACTTTGTCCGAAAGAGAAGGGAGGATTGAATTTACCCAGTTTAAAAAATTACTACTGGGCTGCTCAACTTAGGGCTATAATTATGTGGATTACAAAATGCATTGTGGGTGGGAATGGAACAAAATTCTTGCAAAAATGTACCGATAGAGTCGCTTCCATTTTTGAGTGACGTAACACTAAAGAGGCTGAAGGTGGGCAATGTCTGGATCAGGGGGACTATGAGAATATGGTCAATGATACGTAAGAAATTAAAACTGTCGAACTCCATTTGTAGAGCCACCCGAATTTGGATAAACCCTGATTTTTTGCCATCTATGATGGATGCAGGATATAATAGACGGGCACACCAGGGGTTAAAATATATTGCACAAGTGTTTAGGGGGCAAACCTTAAAGTCATTCCAACAGTTAGCACAAGAATTTAATTTACCAGCCCATGATTTTTATAAGTTTTTACAACTAAGACATTACCTTACTACACATAAGGAGTGGGAGAATATCTGTAAAGCCCCATCGAAACTAGAAGAATTACTAATGGCATATACAGAGGGAGAGACAAAGAAAGGGGTTATATCAAAATTGTATAAGATACTACAACAGGAATCTAACAACAACAATTTGGATGTCAAGGGAAAATGGGAATTGGAAGCAAATATTATAATAACAGATGAACACTGGGAAGAAACATTCAAAGCAGGACACAAGGTAACTAGCAGCCCAACATGGAGGGAGTTTGATTGGAAGATCAAAATGAGGTATTTTAACACTCCAGCTATTACCTCAAAGTACAGTAATACTTCAGAGAAATGTTGGAGGGGTTGCGGATTGGTGGGGGACTTTACACATATATTTTGGGATTGCCCAATGATTTTAGATTTCTGGAAGAATATCCAAAAGGAAATAAAACATGTTTTGGGTATTGACTTTAATTTAGATCCAGCATTGTACATACTGGGTATAGCCCCAGATAATGTTGCAGAGAAGAGCTTGATTTCCTTACTGAGAATTCTGCTTTTAGTAGCAAAGAAAACAATTACAGCTTCTTGGTTGAAGCCACAGCCTCCCAGTATAACAGAATGGCGAGAAAGGGTAAAAAGTGTGTTCATCATGGAGAAAATCACAGCGAGATTGCAGCTCAAGTCAGACAGGTTTGATCAAAGATGGTTACCAATAATACAGATAATGTCACTTTAGTCACCTCTTTTTTTTCTTTTTTTCTTTTTTCTTCTTCCACTTAAGTTGTAGTTTTTACACCTATTGCAGTACAGTTGACAGTAAAGGTATGTACTCATTGTTACATGTTGATTATGTCCCCTTCTTTTAAGAGGGACGGAATATTTGAAGATAGGAGGTGAGGGCATGATTATATGTTAGAACTGAAACTGTACGAGTATCTCCTAATGTGCGTTCCTAATGTATGTGTTGTGTGTATGTATGTTTGAAATAAAAAAGTAAGTTAAAAAAAAACAAAAAAAAACAAAGTTGTGCATTTAGCAGCTATAGAGCCAGATATTTCCCTCAGGACGAAACCAGAGGTAAAAGACGGTAAATATTGAACTTACATTCATCAAGTGGCCAGTGACATTACTCCAAACAAATGATAATGTTGCTCCGTAACGGTGATAATGTATGCAATTGTTTGCTAACAAGTTCAACATATCAACTGTTGGATTCAGAACTCATTTCCAAATATGCCCATATGTTGGTGTTAGTATCTTTCCACCTATCAAATTTAGTCTTTGTCCACAACGTTCCATTTCCGGGATTCCTCTCGTTCTGCCAAAAATTCCGCCGGATGTCCCTCATTTTCGGCCGGATGTCCGTCACCTTCCTCTTTCTTTGTGTTGGCATTCTAAACTCCGGTGGATTTATGAGGTAAATCCAGACAGCTAGCTAGACTATCTGTCCAATCTAAGTTTTCCGTTGCACGACTAAAACAACTTATGAACGTCCACATGTTCCACCAAAACAAGTTCCTTCCCGAGGCTATTTTGCGGAGGCTATTTTGCGGAGGCACCGTTGCTCCGTCCGGAGCGCCACCCATGACGATTGTGATTGGTTTAAAGAAATGTCAATAATCCAGAGCAGGTTTTTCTCCCATCCCGGAATGCTGTGTGGACTAGCCAGACCCTCCTCCGCAGCGCTGTGGAGGAAGGTCTGGCAATGCGGGAGGTCTAATCAAATTAGCAAAAAATTGATGTGACTTCACAGCACAACGACTTCAAATAAAAAAAAAAAAACACTGGACTCTTTTTCTTTTCTTCCTCACCATACTTTCTTATTCAAACGCCTTTAACAAATTATTCTAATCAGATTCTAATCTTTGTCTTGTTGAATGAGGCAGTTTGAACAGCGATTTGGGGACAGCGTGTCGTATTGAGACAAAGCAGGTGTACACAAAAGGCCAGAGTGCCTTTTCCCAGAGCGGGTAATGCAGCGTAAAATCTATGCACAGCTCCTTTTTGTTACAAACACCATGCTAATTCATTTGACCCCTTCTCCTCCCACTCCCCTGTAATAAAAGTACAACGATTATGTGTGTGTGTGCGTGCGTGTGTGTGTGTGTTTGTGTAGGGCATCAAATCGCATCACAACTCGCAACTCGACAGCCAGGTTTCCTCAGGGATCTGGGGGTGGGGGGGCGTTACTGTGGTTACGACAGAGTTGCCCTCGTCCATGCCCGGACAGAAAAGAGCATTTTGTATTCATTGGCGTGTTTAATTCAATCTGTGTAAAACTGGCTAAGAGGCTAACTGACTGGTGCCTTGACCCGAGGTGAAGAGGGAAGTGAAGGGAAAAAAAAGAAAGAGAAAAGAGCAGACCCGACACCGAGGAGAGTTTAAACTTGATATACAGGCGCTGGTATTCCATGTAGCCTGCTGTACGAGACTGGTGAAAGTACCCGTGCTGCTACCAGCGTTACAGCGTGACTTGGTTTCATCGGTATTGATAAAATCCGTTCTTGCGTACAATTACACAGTGTAGGAGTTTGTTCGCTTGATGCAAGTCCTCAACTGAAGCATACATTCATGCACAATCTCATATACTGTATTTATGTGATTCATTGTGACCCAACATGCCTTAACTACATGTTTCTTTACTGTAATTACAGAGGTATCCACACTGAAAACTGAATGACCAATGCCTACAGAAGGAAGACCTGGTGTATAGAGCGGCGTATTCTTTGCCATTCATCTGGTTGTGAATACCAGAGGCTGCATGGACCACGTCTTAAGTCCACATCATCGTTTCCAAAATAAAAGCAGCTTTCGCTCCTTTGTGTCCTGCTGCTATAACAGACACGTCTGAGCTAACCATGGCCACTTGACTCGCCCATGGACTCGCCTCGTCTGTTACCGAGACAAATAGAGAGAACCTCACTGCATACTGTTGAGTAAGGTTATGTTCCAGGGCAAGTTATTTGCGTTATTACAAATACGAATGTGATTTTTGAACAAGGTGTTCTTACTTCGCAAACAGAATCCGGAAGTTCTGGTGTCCCTTTGGCTCTCTATAGCCTCGCTTTGCCAGACCTTCCTCCACAGCGCTGCATAGGAAGGTCTGGCTAGTCCACACAGCATTCTGGGATGGGAGAAAAACCATGCTCTGGTTTATTGGCATTTCTTTAAACCAATCACAATCGTCTTGGGTGACGCTAAGCACCGGGAAAAGCCGTGGTGCCTCTGAAAAATAATCTCAGGAAGGAACTTGTTTTGGTGGAACGTGTAACGTTCAAAACCATAGTCCTCATTAGCGGCGCTATTTCTAGATAATGACACACAACTATGAATGAAATTATTTATTGTCTGAGATCCTTTTTTCCTTGTGCTTTATGGCTTAATTTATTTCTAGACATTAGAGACACTATTGTGATTTTTTTTTTACTTACCTGCCTTGACTGACTGAGATCCTTATTGTCTTATGTATGCCGTGTTGCATTGGAAGCAAATGCAGGTGCACATTTGAAGGAAATAGAAAATGTTTAATTCAGACCATTACCTTTTGAAGAATGAAAATACCAGAACATTCTTTATTAAACAAGCAGACTTTGATTGAAAACAGGAGGAACGATCATACCACTTTGGCAGAATTTATGACACCGTTTTCACAGAAGCACCAATAAAAGACAAAAAAACAACAGCAAATAGCTGTTTGAGAGGGACATTTTGATTCATTCATTTATTTGCAGGCCATGATTTAAATAAGGAGAGGCTGTATTTCTGCTCATGTCAGGTCTCTTTGTGGGCTTCCTGGCAGGCAATTTATGCCCCCTTTGTCCCTGGATTGAAGCGGCGAAGCAGACATAACCGGTTCCATGCAATATGTCACAAGTTTTAAAAACAGCCCTATTTTTAGGGATCTCGGCAGAGTCATAACGTTTCACAAGAGAGCTTCTATTCTCTTTTGGCGGACGTCAATCCCTAACAGAGTTTGTGTGTGTGTGTGTGTGTGTGTGTGCTATTTTGACAAAAATAGATCCAGTTAAATTCCTTGAGGAGCAAAAACACAGGCACACGCACACTCTCAGTCAGTGCCCAGGCCTGATGTGTGCATTGTTGGTGAGGAGGGAGGTAAACACAGCCACAAGACCCAGAACCTGCGAGGACCTTTTCTCATTTTACCATCCTGTGTGCTTTGCTGTGCTTGTCTAACCTACAGGAGCGTCAAACTCTATTTCATAGATATAGATATTCTATATAAGGGCCACGCAGGAGAGATGAGAATCACATCAAGGGCCAGACATGTAGAGTTTATTGACATGCTTTTATTTCATCGCAAAAGCAAAATATTTTTGACTGTATACAGTTTGGTCTACATAAAGCCATAAAAAAAGGTCCTTTTTTTAACCTTTCTGTCTCTGTCTGTCTCTGTCTCTCTGTCTCTGTTTCTCCCTGTCTCTGTCTGTCTGTTTCTGTTTCTCCCTGTCTCTGTCTCTCTAAGTTCCTTAGCCATCATAGAATTAGCAAAACAAGTGTGTGAGCGGCCGGATTTGGGCCGCGGGCCTTGGGTTTTACACGTGACCACACACACACGCATGCACGTACACACCACACACACACACACACACACACACACACACACACAGAAGTGAAGAATCCCTGAACCTGGGGTAAGGTCAGGAAGTTTGCGAGCATATTACTCAGCTGCTGTTGGCTCACAGCCCCGTCTGAGATACACATTCTCTCATTCTTGACATCACTAAAGGGTCAAAGGCTGTGACAAGATTACAAAGGCAAAGGAGTCTATGCAGGAGTCTTCGTGGGCGGTTTAGTGGGAAGTTCAGTGGGCTTGATATCTTCTTTGTGTCTGATATCTTACTTGCACAGTTCAGTGTCTTTATCTGGAAATGTTCTGCTTCTCCATTCCTGTCCGTGTATCCTATCGGAGATACTACAAACCTTGCATAAGTTCGCAACATTTCCGCAACCCGACCTCTCTTACCTATCCCACCCGCTCCACACACACTCAACACCTTGTCGCAGGTGGCCTGTGGAACTGCCAGTCTGCCACTCGCAAGACTGAGTTCATCTCTGTCTTTGCCAGCCAGCAATCCCTTGACTTCCTTGCTCTCACTGAGAAACACATCCACCCCTGCTGCTCTCTCTTTCGCCTACTCTTTCACCCACACACCCAGACCCACTGGTAGAGGCGGAGGTACAGGCCTACTCATTAACCCCAAGTGGAGATTTTCTCTCTACCCACTGCCACAGTTCACTGTCTTTTGAACTTCATGCTGTTACCATAACGCATCCGGTAAAACTAATCATTGTTGTTATCTACCTCCCACCAGGTCCTCTGGGAGATTTTTTGGAGGAGCTGGATGTCCTTCTTTCAAACATCCCTGAAACTGGCCCTCTGCTAGTACTTCTGGGTGACAGAGAAGTCAACTGACTTCTTACATCTTCTCTCTTTTTTTTGCCTTCTCACTCTCGCCTTCCCCACCCACTCGCAAAGCTGGCAACCACCTAGATCTCATATTCACCAGAAACTGCTCTACATCCAACCTCACTGTTACTCCACTCCATACCTCAGACCATTTCTTCATCTCTTACTCTCTCCCACTCTCCAAAAGCTCACAACCATATCTCAAGAGATGTAACGAATGTTACAGCGGACAGGTATAGTACCTGTCCGCTGTAACATTCGTTCACTCTCTCCTACTTCTCTGGCGTTATCTACTTTATCAACCCTCCCTCCATCTGACTCTTTCTCACTCATGCCTCCCAACGCCGCCACAGACACTCTCCTCTCTACTCTATCCTCCTCTCTTGTCCTCTTAATTCACGGCAGGCTCGCAAGTCCTCCCCAGCTCCGTGGTTGTCTGACTCAGTGTGTGCTGAAAGATCAACTATACGGGCAGCGGAAAGGAAATGGTGGAAATCTAAACACCCAGATGATCTGCTTACCTATCGTCTCTTCTTTCCTCCTTCGCTGCCTCTATTTCTGCAGCAAAAAGCTCTTTTTATCAAACCAAAATTGAATCCTCTTTCTCCAACCCCAACAAACGTTTCTCCATCTTCTCTAACCTCCTAGATTCCCCCAGTCCACCTCGTCCCTCCTACCAACAAACTTTGTCAACTACTTTGTAAAAAAGATAGGTGACATACGCTATACATTCTGCACCACACTTCCTGAAATAATCTTTCCATCCAATACATCCAGTACTCTTTCCTCTTTCACCCCTCTATCTCCAAATCAAATTCTTACTTTGATTACCTCCACCCGCCCAACCACCTGCCCCCTTGATCCTATCCCTTCTCACCTTCTCCAGTCAATTGCTCCTGACCTTCTTCCTTTCCTCACTCATCTCATCAACATCTCCTTGTCAACTGGCTGTTTCCCCGATGCCCTCAAAGAGGCAAGAGTGACCCCACTACTCAAAAAACACTTGACTCGTCTGAGGTAAATAACTACGGACCCGTCTCACTTCTTCCATTTCTATCCAGTGCCATTTATAATCAACTCTCTACCTATCTCCACCAGAACAACCTTCTTGATCCCCACCAGTCTGGCTTCAAGGCTGGCCACTCAACAGAAACTGCCCTCCTTGCTGTCACTGAGCAACTTCACATCGCTAGAGCAACCACTTTCTCTTCCGTCGTCATCCTTCTGGACCTTTCTGCTGCGTTTGACACAGTGAACCACCAGTTCGTCATTTCAACTCTACAGGATCTGGATGTCTCAGGCTCTGCGCTCTCTTTGCTCACATCTTACCGACCGAACCTACAGGGTAACTTGGAGAGGATCTATCTCAGAACCTTGCCCACTCAAAACTGGGGTTCCTCAGGGATCAGTCCTGGGTCCCCTCCTCTTTTCTCTGTACACCAACCTTTGGGTCTTTCATTCGCTCGCACGGCTTTTCTTATCACAGCTACGCAGATGACACCCAACTAATTCTCTCCTTTCCGGAGTCTGAAACGCAAGTAGCAGCACGTATCTTGGCCTGTCTGACTGACATGTAGCAATTAATAACTCTGTGGTAGTCCCCACCCAGACTGCTAGAAACCTGGATGTGACACTTGACAACCAACTCTCCTTCACTGCCAACATTACTGCAACTACCCGATCTTGAAGATACATGCTGCATAACATCAGAAGGATACGTCCCCTTCTAACGCAGAAGGCGGCTCAGGTTCTGGTTCAGGCTCCATTCGTTGATACTGTATAGTATAGCTTTACTAAAGTAAGGCACTGTCATTTGTACGTATTCCATGTATTTATTAATGTCAGCATCACATTGACGGCAGCTGCATGAATATGCACGTAGGGAGAGGGTTGTGCTGAATTGGGCAGCCCCCCCCAATCCACTGGGCTAGAGTGCTGTCAATCTGACATTTGTGATTTCCATTGGATTAGAGTACTCACTTGGCTGCACTGCCAATTTTCCCAGCCCTTGTCACATGACCAATTAATGTTTCCACGATGACTTTCCAAAATTCTGATACCATGGAACCAGCACTGGAATTGTTGTCATACTGAGCCTATATAAAATGTGTATTGTATTTGGATATACAATTAGTTTAAAATGAAAACATGTGACATTGATAATGAATGTTATGTTTTATTTAGCAGAATTAAATTGTGTTGTTCTATCCATTGCAATTTTTCCTATATTTCTAAGCAGATCCCCCCACTGACTGATTATTGGTCCCTCCTGTGCCACCCCACTTTAAAAATCCTGGAATCGCCCCTGTGAATGGGTGGCTAATAAAACACATAGCCTTCAAGCGGGGGAGCGGAGTTTGCGTCCCGGGGAAAACACAAGACTTTCACCCAGGAAACGGGTGTTTGTGTCCCGTGAGTACTACTTAAGAAGGGGAACAGGCATGAGAATGCATTGCTCCCAGATGATGTGGTTAACGGTGTTTAGCCTTCATTCCTGAGCAGCAGCCTGGCCGTTCAGCCTCCATCACCTTCAAGCACTCAGGCCCCCGCTATAACATCCAACCATTATCCGCCAGCCTAATGCTACAATAACACTCGGTGTGATTAATGGGCACGGAGAAAAGATGTGACATAATAGTGACATAATAGTGCACTCATTTCTTCAAATAGTATAACCCCTTCATAAGCAAGGCCTTGTGGTTGACTGAGAAAACGAAAACAATTAAGGCCCTTCAACTTATCATGCCTAACATGAAGTGTACGGTAGTGTGTAGCGTGTGTGTGTGTGTGTGTGCGTGTGTGTGTGTGTGTGTGTGTGTGTGTGTGTGTGTGTGTGTGTGTGTGTGTGTGTGTGTGTGTGTGTGTGACGGGAGCATTATTAGATGTATATGTGTCAGAATCATGAAATTTACTTGGCTGCAAGTTTCCCTCTGCCATACCTCACTGTGTATTCCAGATGTTCCAGTGGCTGGTAAAGAAGCCCCAGGCTGCAGACATTAGTGTGTATGTGTGTGTGTGTGTGTGTGTGTGTGTGTGTGTGTGTGTGTGTGTGTGTGTGTGAGTGTGTGTTCCGTAACTGGCAGGTAAAGCAGCAGCTCCGGGCGATGCCGTGTTTCTCTTTCAGTAGCTTTAGAAGCCGATGCAGGCTCGGTTCCAAGGCAACCACAGGGGAAAGTGTTAAAACCAGATGTCACAGCTGATCACTCCGCTGCTTGTTGGGCCACTTCTTGCGTCTGACTTTTGTCAGGAAAGTGTGCGTAGCGATTAAACAATGGACCCAGCCACATAAACACAAACTGGAATTGGGAAACTGTCACTTCACATTTTTTTCACGGCCAGGGTTTTCATCTAAACTTGGAAGATGTGCAAACTCTGCAGTGTTTCCACCCATAACCTTTTGAGTATCAAACGCCTACCTCCTCCAGACTTTAAAGGTGGCTCTAATAAGTCTGTACGTTGCTGAGAGTGGATTCACAGCAGACCCAGAACCAAGGCAAAGAAAGAAAAAGGAAACAAATGTGTCAAAACTGTCAGAATGTATTAAAGCAGCCACGGCAGCTTTTCAAACCACTCCTGATAAATACTTCACTTCTCCACCTTTTATCAGTTTAGTCTGTGTTGCTAAAAACATTACTTCTGGTGGAGTCTGGAGCTATGTGAGGCAAATGAAGCGATGCTATTGAGACTGAGTGTGAAACATACTAAACATCAACAAATCAATAATTGGTTATGAATAAGGCTGAACGATTAATTGCATTTGCGATAATATCGCAATATGTTAAAATGCGATTTCCTAATCGCAAAGGCTGCGATTTGATCACATGACTCGCGAGAGCAAATCAGTCTGCACTCCGCAGAGAAAGCATCAACTTAGCACGCTAACGCTACGTCGTACCTTGAGCAGATTTCTGTCATTCAAACAACTCTGAGTTGTAGTTTTACAGCCATTTTAATAAAATGAAGGGTTTTATTCGGGCTCGAGTCCATACATGCAGTTAATGAATACAGGCACACAGAACTCAAGGCTCGGTTAGCAACGATTAGCTCTGATTAGCGGTTAGCTCCAGTTAGCAGTTAGCTAGCTCCGTTATAAAGATATGAGTGGAGGAGCTGCCACTGAGAGGGGTAACAACCAGACTGATAAATGACGTTCGGGGAGCTTTCACAGCAGCGTGGCCGCGGTGTTTCAACAGTTTTATTACTACAGTTAATCCCACGGCAAGAACACAGCAACTAGCTAACGCAACGATAGCCTCTCTGAACAAGTGCACACGGCAGCACGTAACTTCACGAGGGGGAGGGGCTGGAGCTCCTCTCTGTGCACTGTAAAAAAAATACACTGTTGTGTGTGTGTGTGTGTGTGTGTGTGTGTGTGTGTGTAAATATATATATATATATATACACTATATTTTTACTTATTTAACTGTCTAGTGTGTAATTGTGCGTTGTTCATACTATAAAATGATTTATTGTTTGTCTTTGTTGAATAATACAGAAGACAAAGAGCTTAAAAAAATAATTGAATATCGAATCGCAATCGCAATATTTGGGAAAAAAATCGCAATTAGATTATTTTCAAAAATCGTTCAGCCCTAGTTATGAATTAGTGATAGATAGATTATCGACCCTGACCGTTATTTGGCAGTTTGAAGATAATCTGTATCAGCGTTTTATTTGCCTGATAACCGATAAAATTAATGAATTAAAAAGTGGGCTACTTTGGCTCTGTGGCCTTGACCAACTGCCACTTTGCTCGTTTGAAAGCCATGATGTCTCTCTCTCATGGGTGGGCCAAATTCTCTGGGCGGGCAAAGCAGAGAAAGGGGAGGTAACCTTGCTCCTTATGACCTCATAAGGAGGAGATTCCAGATGGGCCCATCTGAGCTTTCATTTTCTCAAAGGCAGAGCAGGATACCCAGGGCTCGGTTTACACCTATCGCCATTTCTAGCCACTGGGGGACCATAGGCAGGCTGGAGGAACGCATATTAATGTTAAAAAACCTCATAAAGTGAAATTTTCATGCCATGGGATCTTTAAATAACTGCTTAAAGCATTTAAACTAAGTTTTGTGTTGGGGTTTGTAACATTCCAAAATCTTAATTTTGACTAAGCTAAAGATTTTCATTTTCACAGTGAATGCATATTGGTTCCAAATATTGGTTATCAGTTTCATTAACTACTTATAATCGGTATCGGTATCGGCCTTGAAAAAACAGTATCGGTCGGTATGATACATAATATGAATGTGATTAGGCTGCTGGAGTAGTTTGACAGGTATCCACATGTAGACAGGTCACCTGTCACCTAATTTGCAACAGAAAATACATATTGAAAGAAACACAATACCTCTGAGATTTCTTTACCAGTTCAATGGGTAAAGGGTTTTCCAGTTTTATCTGCAAAGTTCCAAAATGTTTATAATCTCATATTTGTGAAATATTTCATTTGCTTTCCTACAATATCAACTGCCAACCAAAGAATGCAACCACACGATGCCAACAATACTTTTTTGTTTGGTTTTATAAATAGGCAACTCAGAGTACTTGGGAGGTTAGTGAAAGATCATGGTTAAAAAAAAAAAAAAGTCAACACTGACTGGAAACCCAGGGACAGGATGTGTTTGCATGTTGCAATATTGAACCAAAGTGATTTTTATCAACCTAAACCAAACCACATCCAGGACTGAACCCCAGTCTCCGCTGTGCGGTAATGGAAAGGTAGAGCGGACTGTAAACATCATCCAGGCAGCAGTTATGTTTCCTACAAAACATATTTGTCCAAATCCATTCAGTAGTAGAGAAACATATGTTTTCAGTAGACAAAGGGGCCAGCATTCAAATCTACAGAAGGTAAGTAATTGATACTCAAAAGATTGTTTTTGGCGTAAGTAAATGCATATATTTATATAACGCAAATTATACATACATTTCAACTGTATAAAGGATTGGAAAAATGTGAAGCTGTATACACATTTGTTAATATTGGTAAAAAGATTAAAATAGACATAAAAGGAAAATGTCATATAATGTAATATAATGTAATATAAGCAGCTGTAAGTTTAAGTGTGGGGCATAGTAATTGAATTAGGCTTCTCCGATCTTTGTTCTCACTCAAGCAAATGTTTTACAGAGGATCTAAGAGATCAAGTTTGTCAGTCATACTGTATATTTTGGGGATAATGCCTGGCCCACAGTAAAAGATTTTTCAAATCTTAACAGATGTTGAAAATGTGAGAGCCCCCACACATAACGACATGTAATGATAGATTTCATTTTGTTCCTACAGTGTGTGGAGAGCAACAACTTGGCCAGAACAGCCCACCACACACTAACAGATTCCATTCACAACCAGAGTCCCGAATCTCGTGCACTTTAACATGATTTTAGATTATACAAACATGGCGACGATGGAAGAACCGCGTTGCCCGGGCTTCTGCTGAAGATCAGTGCTCATAAGAAGGTTACCCACTGATAACGTCCCAGTCAGGGCGGTTAATGATGAGTATTGAGCACCGCTGTTTATACCAACCTGTTCTCACTCCCAACTCGTAAACTACTGACGCTTGGTCAGTGGCTCTCTCAGCTCAGTTATTCTAGAGTAAAATACTATACAATAATAATCCAAAATACAGCCATGACCTGCCAGTGTTGGCACACCTGTCCCTGTGTAAGGGATGGGGGGGCAGTAGGCCTACCCTTACTGAAAAACGACATGAATTTCCCATGTTTCCCACATGTAATCCACATGGGCATTTATGGTTTACAAATGGGAATTTACATTACATACACATTACACCATGAAAGTGTTCAAAACCATGTTTCCCAGATGTGTTGTACATATTTCACATGATTTTAACGTCTTTTCGCACATTTGCAAAATCACATATACATTAGGGATGTAACGATACACTTAAGCCCTAGACCGTTAAAAAATCAACAACTCATTTCATCTCAACCGGCTCTTTATACATTTGTATCAGTTTTAAACCGATTCACGATGCATCAATTACATCCCTAAAATACATGTCATCACATGTGGTTACATGTTTTACTCTGTACATATGAAAGAAAGCTAGTAGTTTAGAAAGCTAGTAGTTTTTTTTTTTTTTCCTCTATTCTATTATGTTACACAAGGCTGGATGTGGCTAATACTGAAACTATACTGCCAGTTCAATCACTTCTGCAGCTGCTCGTGACCAACATAATTATCCACAAAAAAATAATTACAATGGGCCATAACGTAATGTGTAATGCTTATCAGTTCAGTTTTCTAAGCACAAACAGACATTTGAAAAAACAGAAAAATGGGTTCAAATATCCAATTTTTCATTTTTTTCCACCTTGACAAATTTAAAAATTGAATCTTTAAACTGTTTTTCCAATTTTCAGTTTTTATTCAGAGGATCAGAAATTGAGAAAATTACAAAATTGCGTCTGGGCTCCAATTATTCAATACTGCAATGGTATTCTCTTCCTCTACTTTGTGGAATATGCAGGTCATTAACTGCATATGGACCAAAAAAAAAAAAAAAACTGATAGACTTTGGGGTCAGAGGTGCTTGCAACTGATGGTTTCGAGTGGGGGGGGCGGGACGTAGCTAGGCGGAATGAGGGAGAGAATACCATTGCAGTATTGAATAATTGGAGCCCAGATGCAATTTTGTAATTTCCTCAATTTCTGATCCTCTGAATAAAAACAGAAAATTGGAAAAACAGTTTAAAGATCCAATTATTTCATTTGTCAAGGCGGAAAAAAAATGAAAAATTGGATATTTGAACCCATTTTTCTGTTTTTCCAAATGTCCGTTTGTGCTTAGAAAATCGAACTGATAAGTGTTACACTGACCCATAACCCATGTTTGATCTTGCACAGTGTTCTTGAAAGGGATACGGTATTTGGGCTGTAGTTGGTCATGTGAATCATCCCCAGCTACAGCAGCAGAGCAGCTATGCTCACAGACTGATACAGGCCTGCTGTTCACTGGCTGGCCTCTCAGTCCACACACTACCTGTTTGTGAATACTGTACTTCTACAGGACTCACATACTAGGAAATAACACACACAGGGATACACATGTGTGTGTGCGTTCCTGTGTGTGTGTCACGTTACTAATTCGGGCCATTAGCTTTTCCAGGATTAGGAAAAAGCATACAGTGCAAAGCTAATGGCTCTGAATGCCAACTTAATGAGCACAAATGTAGGGTCAGGCCTGAGAAACACTGGTGAAGCACAGATTATGATGCTGCAGAGAAATAAAACACCTGGGCTGAAAAGAGAGGACGGATGAATGTGAGGGCTGTGATGACAGCAACAGCACACATGAGTTGGGGGACTATTTTATACTTCACATCTGTATATGGGTATGCACAGTGCAGACACTGAGATTCAGTTAAAGTGTGGCTACGCAGCGTTTTTACATTGTTTGTTCTTTGAGGAAGTGCAGCCATGAATGTTGCATGAGGATCCAGAGTATGCCATGCTGCCAGGAACAGTATGAGGCAGCTGCTCATCCTGGAAACAAACGCTGAACTTTAGCCAAACACAAGCCAGCACAAAGTTAACGAGGTGGAGAAATGTGTTTGTCGTCCATTAAACCACGTCACTAGCATGGCTACAAATTACACCTATCAACACCTCTGAAGCACAACAATGAATTAGTAAACATAAGATAATATAAGATAGATCAGATAGACTTTATTAATCCCACACTGGGGAAATATCCTTGTTACAGCAGCTCAAAAAAATTGTAATAGTAATATGTACACTATAAACACCTCTATTATATACAGACAGGTATATATACAGATATACAGATGAGATAAGGTGCAGATGAATGAGAAATGGCATACTGCACAGTAGGAGGTGATGCAGAGTAATAAATAAATACATAAATATGCATAGTGCAGAATATTGTGAAGTGATGGCTCGTGTTGCAGAAACAGCTATTATATTTCATTATAATGTTGTATTTAAGTGTATTAATTGTAAATGTATTATTATTTTGTGTGTTTAATCTGTACTTAGAAATGTAAAAACAAAATTTGTTGGTGCGTTTAAAGGAAAATCTAACCGTTAAACATCATTTTAAGCTTATCAACTCAAATGTTTTGAATTAGGTCCTCTAGTATTTGGATCAAGGACCTCATAGAAAGAGGTGTGCTAAGTAAGCAGGCTACACTACTCTTATTTTTAACAAGTTCTCCATACCATTCGACGATATAGCTTGTTTATTCCTCCCCTCTAATATGACCCACGGGAGCGTTTTCCGTCCTCACATCTAAACCAGAGAACGTAACGATCGCGTTTTTTTGATCGCTGAACGTGACGTTCGTGAAGTTAAAAAAAACTCGCCGTTTACTTTTATTTTCAGACGGGACCCAAACCGTGGCGCTCTTATATTTTGTGACCTTACTTCCTGCTTTGCTCACGTCACAATTACTCAGCCACTAGAGGGCGCCCCCACTAGAAATGCTACTATAAGTCGTAATTGCTGCTGGAACAAACAACTTATGGGAGCTTTTCGGGGGAGGACAGTCTCATTATTTCTACTTAATTCTGCTGCTGATCTCATTTTCAGGTTGTTGCTACAGGTTGTGAACTTAGGCTGCCACTGAAATCTGTAGTGTTTCTGCTTCAGATAACAACAGTTCATATTGATCTCAATTGAATCATTTCATTGTAGTTATTTGAAACTTGAATTACAAAATATGAAACGAATAGGGCTGCAACTAACGATTATTTTCATAGTCAATTAAAATGTTGATTATTTTCTCGATTAATCGATTAGTTGTTTGGTCTATAAAATGTCAGAAAATGGTGAAAAATGTGGATCAGTGTTTCCCAAACGCCCAAGATGATGTCCTCCAATGTCTTGTATTGTCCACAACTCAAAGATATTCAGTTTACTGTCACAGAGGAGAGAAGAAACTAGAAAATATTCACATTTAACAAGCTGGAATCAGAGAATTTTTACTTTTGTCTTTAAAAAAATTACTCAAACCGACTGATCGATTATCAAAATAGTTGGCGATTAATTTAAAAGTTGACAACTAATCGATTAATCGTTGCAGCTCTAGAAACTAAACCTAAATATACAGGATTAGGGATCCAAAAGGATTCAGACTTGATAAGCTGATTAGATGCTGGATTCAGATTTAATGAATTGCTATCAAAGCCCATACCTCGGCAGGAAACAGGACAAACTTGACAGTTTGTCAATTACTGCTAAGATTCTAAGAATATTACGTTTGTAAGTTTACTTATGGGTAATGAATATTGCAGCCCCTGGATACCGCTAGCGGGATTTTAAACCTCAAGTCTTGTTAACGAAAAACCACCCTGTTAACAAAATACCATCTTATAACTGTTACTTTGAAGACAATGCCATTATGGTCGAGGGAGGATGATAAAACTGAGAGAGGCTTGCGCTGATAATCAATAACCCTCCTGCTAATATGAGAATGAACAGCATTAATCAAACGGTAAAAATGTGGAGCAGAGAAGGTGCTGAGGACTAATGAGATGCAATAACACAGAGTGTTAAAGAGCAGTTGTTAATGGGCCATCGGTGAATGTCACCTGCTGTCAATATGAGGGTCGTAGAGATGTCCTTACCCGGCAGACACCGCATTAGATCGGACACTTCAGAGAGATTACACATCACCACTTACTCTGCCTCATAGCCGGTTGCTATGACAGCACAGCAGCAATGTCCAGCACTTACACTGAGACCTGAAAATACCTTCACCTCTGGTGTGTGTGTGTGTGTGTGTGTGTGACTGAATACTTATTTCAATTATTTATTTGAACAGTGTTTAACCCAGCCTGATTTTAAGAATCTGTTAGTGAAAGGCAAGAATAGATAAAAAAAAACATTATCCAATTTAGGCTCCAGTCTACAACTCTAAACGCACACTCAAGGCTAGCATTAGCTAGGGGCAGGGGTAGGGTTGGGTATCGTTTGCCGTTTTTCAGATACCAATGGTCTCTCAAAGTGCAGCGAGTCTCCTCTGTGTCTTTAGCTGCAGACTGTTGTACGTCCCGGTGATGGAATCCTTTCCCATGAAATACAGCCACACGTTAGACCGTTTAGCTGTCAGCATTTTAATCGTGTTTAAGCTAGCCACTAGCTAACGGTAAGCGCAACGTTACCTGCTGCCAAGTGTAGTGTTAAGTAGCGTCACATGCAGCGATGCTTCTGTTGCCTCTAACGTCTGTTTCAGAGCATCAGAGAGATATATGAAAATATGTTCAGCCAATGGAAAAAAAATAACAGAAAAAATACCAGTACCGTTTTTCACTTCTGATTGGAAGGGCAGCCACCAAAGTCGCCCAAAAAGTGACGCCAAGAGTCCCAACCAAGCACAAATTAGTGCAAAGCCCGAACTCTCAAAGACGCTAAAGGAGACTTTTTGCGTCAGTAACGTACACCAAAGGCACCTGACCACGCGTCGCTTTTTGATGCGCTGGGCCGTGAGATTGTGTTGTTTTATCCTCACGAAGACCCAGGGAAGGGTTTAAACTCCAGGGCAACTGGACTTGGTTAAAGGTGCTCAGTTACAGAGACCTATCCCACATACATGCACTCACATATTTTCAGAGCTCACAGGAATGAACAGAACATAGCACACAAATGCATACATGCAGACATACAGTACAGACGTCCAGAATCACAGGCTGGATTGGCACTCAAGTGTGTGCAGAGTTATAATCTCATCATTATAAATCAATATGCCAGCCACGGAGCAGCATTTATGAGCAACCCACAGCAAGCAGGCGAAACACACACACACACACACACACACACACACACCACAGACCACAGTGTGGCTGCAGGGTAGTTCTTCTCCAGTCTGTCACCTCAGAAATAAGCATTAGAGCAATGATTAGAGCTCAGAGCCATTAGGCAACAACCACAGTTTTTCTTTTAACTGCCATTAGAAAGCCAGTTCCAGCGCAACCACTCAATAGCCCGTCTGTCTCTCTGCCTCAGCTGGCTGTGGGCACGTCCACTCATGCCAAGCAAACCTGCCACCACCCTGCCCTGTCATATTTTATTAGCAGTTATTGACAAGTAAAGAATACTCTTAAAATTATAAAGGCTCTTTGTCTATGCTACTAATGGGTATCAGAGAAATTCTTCAAGTTCTCTTAAAATAATGGAATCAAATCTCTATACTTCATGAAGCATGGAGTGAAGACCTGAACCAGGAGTTCTCTCAAGCAACAATTGCTGAACTCATGACAAGGTTGGTTCAGTCACTCATTTACCATGTCCAACACATTCTCACTCCCATTGCGTCAAAAAAACGACGCTTGTTCAGGTGCCTTTGGCGTTTGTTATTGACGCAAAAAGTCTCCTTTAGTGTCATATTTAGACGCTCTTGGTCGGGACACTTGGCGTCACAGGCTTGGTCGGGACTCTTGGCTTCGCTATTTGATGCTATCGGGACTCGTGTCCAACCCTTTGGCAGCTAGGTTTAGGAAAAGATCGTGGGTGGGGTTACAAAGTGTATGTTTCAGTGACACGCGGGACAAGAACGGGACATGAACCCCGGTCTCCTGGGTGAAAGTCCTGTGTTGTTTGACCCATTCGGCACCCCAACCAACCTCTCTACATGAATTTTCGGTCTATCATACTACTCGCTACAGTTGTCGCTCTTAATACTACGTCATCTTACACCGCGGTCGAGCTGCTGCTCTGCCCAGTGCGTTCCATACAGACGCTAAAGGGTGATTTTTGTGTCGGTATCTGACGCTGAGAGCCACTGACCAAGCGTCAGTATTTTACGAGTTGGGAGTGAGAACGGGTTGGTACAGTAGCTCAGTCCTTCAGGCCCCCAGGAAGTGTGCCAGGCTCTGAAGCAAATTGAACTTAGCGGCCAAACAGTAGGGGTGGGGGAAAAATTCAATACAGCATAGTATCGCAATATTTTCCGTGGCAATACTATATGGATACACAGACGCCAAGTATGGATGACAGATCTATTATTATTATTATTATTATTATTAGTGTTGGTCAGTTTGTCTGCTTGACAATCCCATTTTGCAGCAATAAAATTGAAACTAACAGACATTATCTTTTTAGATAAAATAGATGTTGAAAAAGTTTCCTTTTGGGGACATAATTTGAAATTGGGAAAAATTTGAAGTTGGAAAAAAGGTAATAAATTGCCATATATCGCAGAATATTGCAATATGTTTACAATCGCAATAATATCGTATCGTGACATAAGTATTGTGAGGCCTCTGGTGATTTCCCACCAAACAGTGGAATTGCAGCTCCCTGTGGCCTAAAAAAAGACTTTTTCCCATAGACTTGCAAATAGGAAAAGAGACATCTGTAAATGCATTTTTTTGAGCGTCACAACCCCAGCAAAGTGATTCGTTTCACAACATCAATCAACGGAATTTGATCCATTCGGTCCAACTCTCATAGGAATGAACGGGGCTCCGCCTTGAAAGCTGTATCCAGGTCTTATGATACATCCAAGTAGTCCTTCCTGAGAACAATGGCCCTTTAATTGTAACTCTGAGTTGACTGTCAGCTGACTCATCTGACAGCCTCACAACTCACACACATAGAATCATATGGATTTAACATGTTTAATACATAGACATGGCTATAAAACGGCAGTCTAGGTTAGATACAGAGTTTCAGTCCACTTGAGACTTTTCACCTTCAGCGAGAAAAGTCAATGAACTTCGAGCAGGATTGTCTCCAGGTGCTTGTAAATTCGCCGCCCTCCTCGTATTTGTGACCAGCAACGCTTACAAATGACATTAGAAAAAGAAGTGTATTGAAACTAGGTTCCCCACAGAGGACGGTGCTGCTGTTGTCAAGGCAACGATTTAAAAGAAGCAGCAAATAGAACAAATACAGAGATCATGTTTCACCTAAGCTAATAGACAAAGATGTCAACCCAAACCCAATAATTATAACTGATTATAATCTAATAATCTGTCATGTTGCTTCATGTTGCTTCTTTAAACATGAAGTCAAACTCGGGTGATTAAAGCTAAGCTTAATTAAAGATTAAGGCAAAAGTTACAGCAGGAATGAAAAGTATCACAGTGTACAGAGTGACCTGCTTTCAGTTTTACCCAAGGGGGTAAGCGAGCGTCTGGAAAGCGTACCTCCTATTGGGAGTTTCTGAGGCTAAGAAGCCATCACCTGCCTCTAGCATTCCATTTGACTGCCATTCATTTTGGCGTCACTTTGACAGCGAATAACTTCACATCTGAAGGGTTTAAAGACTATTTGTCCATTGTTTATTTCTAAAGAAACATGTCACTGTATAAAAGGCTCCATTACCTTGTATCTCACGTTATGGCCCCGTAGCAGGCGTTTTTGTAAAAGTAGGCTAACGATTGTGTCATAACCACACGACTTTCTGTCGCATAGTAGACAAATTACCGTACAGTACAGGAGAAGCTCGCAGGCAGTTTCGACTTACATTAGCTGTTTAAGTTTAATTACTAATGTTAACTAGCATTTTAGTAAGCAATAATTAGCCTGTGCCTATGTTATCTCCTTACATATACCTACGCTCTCTGTCTCTGCAAGATTCAGAATGATTGAGATTTCTCTTGACAGCTACCAGAAGACTTTCAGACAGGTTGTTCACGTCACATCTACGTCGTCCAGCTCAGTTTGAGGCTGCGCAGCAACGCTCAGCCATCACCAGAAAAGTGCTTCTAATAGACCTTTTTCACGGCAGACATGTTGACCTGTCATAGTAGGAAAAGCACAGGTGTATTCAAAACCATTAATGATGGCTGCATTCCACTTAGGAGAGGCCCTGGTATTGTGCATGCTGACTCACTGAAATAGCTTACTGGGACACTTGATGGAATTGAGCCATCGTTAAGGTTATCAATTTCAGCTGTGCTTTTCCTAATATGACAAGTCAAAAATGTCTGCTGTGAAAAAGGTCCATTGACTTTACTGGTCTCCGTGGAAGTATATGGCGTTGCTTTGTCCATTTGGCAGTCCATGTTCCCAAATAAAGTGGTTTAGATGATCTGGGTAAACTGTTGGCTTGTTTAGAACCTGTCTGATCGTTTGACTGCTCATGTTTCTCGTCCTGTCCACCAGCACCGGCATTAGGCTAAAGGCAGGGCACTCATCTTTCTCAGGTTATCAAAAATAACCGGCCGCCATGTTGAAAATAGTCAAGCCAAACCCAAGCAGCGCCCACTGGCCGACTGATCGGGGCAAACTTTCTCATTTAACAGGTAAACAGTACACCGAAATATGTTTTTGAAAACATATAAGGAGAAAATTAGGCAATGCTGTAACAGGATCATGATTCATATTTGATCAGCGCTGCCTAGTTTGACATTTTGACCAAAGTTTGAAAGCAGTGATTGACAGCGCGTTAAAGACTCCTCAGCTCAGATTGGTTGTTTTCTTTACGCCAGTGATCTTCAACAGGGTATCCGCGACCCCTAGGGGGGTCCTCAGAGTCACTGCAGGGGGGCCGCAAAATTATTGTTTAATACTTTTTTGAAAGTTTGTTCCCCAATTTCTGTGAGTAGGTGGAGACCAAAACAGAGCTAAAAAGAGACTGTTGGGTGTGTAACAAAACAAATCTTTGCTAACATGTTAGCCATGACAACAAAGGATTTGTGCTAACTCTCTTTACTGAAACCAAGAGAATTACTTGGACAATTGGAATGAATATTATTATGAATCATAATACGTTCAGGTTGTGCATCCGACACCACTGCAGAATGAGAGCTCAGAATAATAATGCAGTTAAGTTTCAGCATGGAAACCACCCTCTGTGAAGAGTTTGATGGTCGGGTTTCAATCCAACAAAAATCCAGACCACATCATGCCCTGATTCACTTCCCTCTGTGGGCTCAACTTGAGTTGCTATCGATCTTCAGCATCGCTCTCATTCATCTTCTCGAATCACTTTTTAAATCTGTTTCACATAGACGGGATGGAAGCGTATGCCTGTCTTGAAATGCAGCTGAGCCAGCGGCATATATAGCTGCAGATTTAAGTCTGTCTGAGGCAGCAGGCCTATTTCCTTTGGGCAATGACAGAATTATTAGTCACTGAGTGTCTCGCTCCCCACCCTTCCCCCTCCAATGCAGGTAAAACATGACTGGACTCTAATCTTATAATAGACGTTTTTCATCCCCATGTATCCCTACTAATGTACTCACTTTTGCTCTTAGTGTAATACTTTTGCTTCTAGCCCGGAGACAGTGTTACAAGAGTAGTGCAGAGAATATGAAACATCCAAAGGGAGAAAGATAGAGAAAACAGCCTTTGATAAGTCACAACTGGAGAGAGCAAGCGACAGCAATGTAGCCTTGGATCAAATTGTTGCTGTGATGTATCCTACCTGCGTCAAGCGCTCTATTTGTGGCTCAGGCCGCTGTCGGACAATGGGCAAGAAGTGGCGTCAGAGCTGTGAAAACCTGACATCTCAACATCTCATGTTCCAGCGTTTCAACACCGCCCGGCCACACATCATGCCTTGTTGTTGCATTTATATAATCCCTGGGCCCAATCATACCTTAAGAAATGATGGCGAGCGCACAGGTTTGAGTCAACTCCCTCTCCTCGCTGTCACAGTTACGCAGAATGCAATTTGACTTGTTTTCGTGTGCTTACTGGCTTTTTTGTTTTTTTAATATGAACGAGTATCTGAGGCTGCTTTGTCAGAGGCAGATGATAAGGAGTTCCAGGAACATTCACATTATAGCCATAAGGTGTGTAAACAACCTCCCTGAGAGAACACACACACACACACACACACACACACACACACACACACACACACACACACACACACACACACACTGGACTCTGATTGCATCTATATTGCCATCTGCAGCTACAAGGTTTAGAACATAAAAAGGAGGTCTCTTTCATTATATTTATATTGCCTTTCGTAATGTTACATCATTTTGACGGGTTAGCATAATCCTATTTAGCAGAGACGAATTAGGTTGTATTAATCAGAAATGAACTTTTTTCAGGCTAAGTGCACTAACATGCATGTGCGGCTGGACTTGCAAAGCAAGGATCACATAACAGGCTAATTCTCGTATCCTTGCTCATCTGAAATGACAAGATGAAATCTAATGAGATGTCTCTTCATCAATTAGTTGAGCAAAATTTCTAATAATTCATTCTTTCAAAATTGATTGTGTGTGTGTGTGTGTGTGTGTGTGTGTGTGTGTGTGTGTGTGTGTGTGTGTGTGCGTGTGTGTATGTCATCCTGGAAAAATGTGGTCCTGGAGACACCTTCTGTAGCGGGAACCACAGAGGAGGATTTGAGTACTTTGCTAGGTGTCTGTCTGTCTGTCTGTCTGTCTGTCTGCGAACGATAACCGTACAAGATGCAGTCACCAAACTTTACAGGTGTGTAGTTGGGATCAAAATGAAGGCCGAGGTCGAAGACAGGTGTGGTCTGAGCAAGTAGGGGGGTAGGAAGTAGAAAAATGGGCCATTGCCACCTCCACGTGTGTTCTGGCTGAGTAAATCGTATTGTGGTACGTACGGATCAACACTCACGGGTCAAAGTTTAACCACAATTATAGCGTGAAATACATTTTTATTGTCTCTGTTACTTAAAGTAGGCTGATAAATCTCTATGGAGGGTTGCCGTGAAAAGATACAGGCAACGCAGTTTTCTGTTTACATAAACAGCGCATGTTAATACGGCACCGGTGCCTAAACAGCCGGTATCTACCGGACGGAACAGCAACGCGGAATCGGAGCCTTGTTTCGGTGACACTGAAATGCCTAAGCTGCTCTATGATGCTCCAAATCAGACGTTAGAGGCAACAGAAGCATCACTGCATGTGACGCTAGTTAAAACTAACTTTACACTTGGCAGCAGGTAACGTTAGCCTACCGTTAGCTAGTAGCTGGATTAAACACGGTTAAAATGCTGACAGCTAAACGGTGTAAAAGTGTGTCTGTATTACACGGTAGAGGATTCCAACACCAGGACTTACGACAGTCTGCTGAGCTATGAGCTAAAACAGTGATTCTCAACTAGTGTTGGTGTGTCACGGACACTGAATACATTGAAAAAAATATATTTTGATATATATATTTTTATCAACATGCGTCAGAGCTGTGCAGCAGTCTAGCGCCGTAGCCATGGTAACCATCATTTGATTAACGTTCACTTTAAGTTTGATGGCGAAGCACAAATATGACCGGGGGTATTTAAAATGTGGATTTTTGTACATTGAGGATAAAAAGGGACATACACCCCAGTGTGTGATATGTGATGAAGTGCTTGCACATGAGAGCATGAAACCATGCAAAAAATGTAAATGTGTATTTATGTTAAAAAAAAAAAAAGAAAGAAAAGAAATGAAAGTGGGTCGCGACTTAATGACCATGGGAAAATGTAGGTCACAGGGTGAGACCAGGTGAAAACCCCTAAGCTAAAAGACAAAAACTAGCACTTGGTCGAACTAAATGGTGCATTTACTTGAAACTGGTAAACCTCGTGGTGCATTCAAAGTTATTGTAAAACACCCTTTTCTCATCTGTTTTTGTCGTTTAACAGCAATTTACTGGTGAAAGAAGTTATTATTGTTAAGTTATTGTTATTACATTTTAAATAAATCATTTAAATTCCCCCTTTTTTTGTGCTTATCTGAAAATTGATTCGATCCGTGACTCAAAACAGTGATCCGATCAGAACCGTGAGTTTTGTTACCTGTTGCACCCCTAATTCTGCGTGCATTTAATTTTACTCTGCCTCAACATGTGGTTTCCTTTATCCAGAGAAGATATCCAGACACAGATCACATCTGTTTTTCCAGGTGCATATGGGGTCTTATTCTTACAGTCTTTTGGAATAAAAACTGTAGAAAGAAGGGAAGCTTTGAACTGAGGTAACCACCTTCACATCCATTTTGCACTTGCCGGGCAGAGCTGCTGTTTATAGCAGGAAATGACATTGTCAGGGGAACGAGGATTGGCTGTTAACAAGCTTCGCTTGAGAGTCAGCAGTGGCCACAGCGTTACTAACGCTGGCAATCTATACATTGAGCATTTTTTCCTGCCTCCGGAGAAAATGATTGCTCTTTCACTGACCTGCAGTCAAAAATCAACTAGGTGTGCACCGTTTTGCTACGGTTTCCATGTTGAACGACATGTTTCCTCGGAACGGTGTAAAACGGTGTGCAATAGCTTCGAGATGTGTTTTCTTTCGTTTGGTGGGTGTGTCTCTCGTGTCAGTGGCTGTGTCACAGGTGATACCCAATCAGCAGAGACGCGTCTGTAAACTCTGTTTACAGACGCAAAAGCATGTTGTGTATTGTAAATAATATAATGCTATATACTTCACATAATTGTGGAAGTAGCGAAACAAAAAACCCCACTAAAATGCATTTTAAGTTTAGAAAAATGAGTCCCTACTCACTTGCCTCATAGTGGTTTTGTCCACTGCCTGATTTCCTGCTTCACCTCCAGTGACTGTTATGACGTGTACCCAACAAACGTGTTTTACGCCAATTTGGCGGCGCGACTCCATACAAAGTCAATGCAAAGACCCAAATAGAAAACAAAGTGGCGGCACGCTGCGTGAATGACGCAAATGGCGCGGCCTGAATGAGAAATGAGTTGAAATATTTGCACTTGAGCCAGAAATTTTGCGTGTAGTGTCGCAAAAGCCAATCAGTATTTAGATTCTCCTGGTTTCCTGGCGTTGTTTAAGCAGAAATGGAGGGACTGTAGCTATCTGTGGCCATCCAGAGCTCTATAGCTCCTCATTATTTGGACAGAGACTGGATGAAAAAGAAGGTTTCTTTGGGAAAAGAAAGCGGGCAAGTTTGACTACCTTGTAAGTTCTGAAAATGATATCTCTGTTGTTGTGTTTATGGAGACGCTCCAATGTTAGCAGAGCCCTGATCGATCTCCATCCAGAAACAACCTGATCTCACAGAATTCCGTGAAATGAACACGGCCCCTTAACTCAAAATCTGTGGCAGTTTCACGGAATCGCAAAAAATTCCGTGATGGGTCCACGGAAGAATTCTGTGAAATTAACATGACCCCTTAAGTTAAGGAAAGGGTTGTGGGTGGGCTTACGTTTCCATGACACGCGGGACAACAATGGGATGGTTGGGTTTAGTAAAAGAAGAAAGCAACGGTTGGGTTTAGGAAACGTGACACGCAGGACACAAACCCCAGTCTCCTGGGTGAAAGTCCTATGTTGTTTGACCCATCCACCACCCCAACCAACCTCCCTATGCAGATTTTCGGGCTTTCATACTACCGTAGTTGCTCTTAATGCCACGTCATCTTCTCATTGACTTTACATTGGCATTGTTTTCCGTGGTGCCCACACGAAATTTTCACACATTCCGTGCCACCACAACGTAATGCGGTGTTAACAGTTCGTGATCATTTCATGGAATTCTGTGATACCAGGCTGTCCAGAAAACAAGTATTTTAAAAGTAGTTTGCTTGTCGTCTTGCGGACAGACCTGATAAAGTATAAAGTCAGACTTTTGGCCATATGATGACGTAAAGAGACATGTTGGTGCCTACAGCTCTACACCGGTGGGTACGCGAGTAGCAACTAACTAACTAACAAACGATCCAAATATGAGCCTGCGATCAAACTCATGCAACCTGCGCAGCGCATTTTTTATTTCGCCTTGGTGGGAACACGCCATTACAGACGACAGTTAATTTTAGGCACCAAAACGACTAGTTAAGATTAGAAAAAAGAATGTGGTTTGGGACAAAGATTAAAGATCCCCTTAAGAAGGCTACATGCTACACTCATGAAAGTAGTAAGGCTTTCCTCTGTGTACACATATTCTATACGTATAGAGTACAATTTTGGCTGTATTATTTGTATCCCCTTCAAAATTTGCTCCTAATTTTATATTTATGGTCCCCATACCCATGTACGGCCATGATTAGAGATGATCTGCCACCTCCACCTACTGCCATAGTGTGTGTGTGTGTGTGTGTGTGTGTGTGTGTGTGTGTGTGTGTGTGTAGGCACCACTAAAGAATGACAGTTACATTATAAAGTGCAGTCTTCTACTGATCTTTCAACTAACACAAAAATGAGTATGTCCCAGCCTTTCGCGATGTGTTTATATTGCGATAACGATAAAAAAAACATATTGTGCAGTGTGTGTGTGTGTGTGTGTGTGTGTGTGTGTGTGTGTGTATGTGTGTGTGTGTGTGTGTGTGTGTGTTAATAAGGAAGTGATGACAAACTGTGTCTGACCTTTGTGCCTACTAACAATGTTTTTCTCTGGGTGTTATCACAGCTTAGTGAGGGGAATGATCTTACATGGCCTCTCCTGAGTGCAGACTAGTGCAGAAGACTACTCTGTGCAGCTGCAACACTCAACCATAGACTGCTAATTATCCAAAGCATAAAGGAGCAATTAAAACATCAAAAAGATGACCCACTCGCCTGGGTAGCTCAGCTGGTAGAGTGCGCGCCCATAGATAGAGGTTCACTCATCAATGCAGCGGCCGTGGGTTCGACTCCGACCTGCGGCCCTTTTCTGCATGCCATTCCCCCTCTCTCTCCCCTTTCATGTCTTCATCTGTCCTATAAAAATGAAGGCCTAAAATGCCCAAAAAACACTCAACACTTCCTCTGTGTATTTCAGTCATTTTGATACATTTGGTATAATGTGCATTTTCAAAGCATTTCACAGTGCTGCTCTCAGTTTATTTATTTTTTGCTGGCTGAGGATGAATACCAATGAGTAACTGGAGCCAGAGGGTTGTTCAACGTGATAACATTGTATTACAATCCTTTTTTATAGAAAAATGACAACTTAAGCCCACGTTACTACTTCCCTTACCAAAATAATATCTTATTTAGTCCAGTTAAATAGTTGCTCAGCAGCCCTAAACGTAAACCATTCTTGTATGCAATATTTATAGTACTATTTCATTACTTAGAATATATTGTACCATATGAAATATGCAAAAGTTCCCAATAAGCTATTTCAATGTCCTAACATCTTTTTAAAGCAAGTATACCTTACAGTCTAACATAGTTCTGTTCCTCATTTGATATGTTCAAGTTTCCTCAGAAAATGCCACGTACAATATTAAATGAAGTTCAACTGTTGACACAATACAGTAACTATTTGTTGTGTGAGCTATTTTAATTAGCTGGATTGATGGTTAAACTTAATTTGCTCTTACCAGTGTATCATTGTGTTTACTTCGTCCACAGCACTGATGGGCAAAGGGCGGCCCGCCAAATATCAAATTGTTGGTTTCACAGGCAGGGACGTGCACAGACATTTGGAGGAGCTATTGCTCTAATCTGGAAAAAAGGCAACACCCCCCCATGTATATGTAGCCATATGATTTGTTGAGTGATGCTCGGCATGCTCTCCCTCACTCTCTGGTCTGGAGCCTTCTTCAATCTTGAATAGAATTATTAGAATCTGAATAAAGTATACTGTACTTTTCACTGCTAAAAAACTGAACACTGACACTAGTGCTGCCAGTTGACAGTGGCTGGTCTTAATGATTCTGGTTGAGATAACTAATGTTATGATTTGGCACCATAAATAATATTTATATACGTATATATATATAGTATAAAGAACAATTACAACATGACTACAGCTAGTAAAAGTATTTAACTCAGTCCCCAGGTTCTCAAATGCTCTGTGAACTGGAGCTATATATACTAATTGTATAATAACTAATTCACAATGCTATACACGGCATAGACACAATTAACTTAAAGAAAAATTCTTCTGATAAAATAGGCCTACATCACATTAAATTAATAATGTAGGATGGTTGCTTGACATTATCAAATGCTTCTCTCACAGCTGGCCTGCTGGCAGTTTTATTCCAGCTCTGCAAAGTTGCAGATCTTTTAGCTGCTTCTTTGAGCTATCTCTCTCTCTTCTTCAGTCTTTGTTGTGAAGGCATACTTAAGCACACAAAACTAACATTATGCTACACATTTTTTTTAAATGCAAAGGTCTTACATTAACCAATTGTTAATTTATCATTTCATAACAAAATAAGGTGACGTTCACTTTCACTAACGTCACATCTGATTGTTGGTTGAAAACTCACGTAACATACTGACTGTAAACAACATATAACCTAGCATGATTCAAGAGCCCAAACCATCCCATCCCTGAGCCTCTCTCTTCTCTACAGAACGCAAACTAATGTAACGGACGTAACGTAGCTAAAACATCCCAGTAAGAGATTAAATGCTGTTAAACATATTCCTTGTAAATCTTTACAATCATTCCCCGAAAGAACCAAGCAGGCCTGCCTTGTTGCATGATCCAAATTTTCTTCAAAACTTGACATTTTCAGTTTGTAGCTTGCTACCTCGAAGGTTGTTGATGTTTCCCGAAGGGAACAGAGTTTGAGAACAGCAACACAGAGAGCGGAAGGAGAGGGACATCCAGCGGAAGTGAGACAATTATCGGATTGGTACCGTCTTTGATGCAGACTATACTGTATACATTATTCCAACAGTATCCAAGTTTCTAATCATGTGTGTGGAGTTGCATCCTGATTTCTCACCATCTCAGCCACTACTCTATGTTCAGAAACCTGGATAAGGTGTTTACCTGCCACGGTATCCTGGTTTCTACTTCAGGTACAACATTTCGGTGTCTCAAAACCGGGATAGGGTCTTATCCAGGTTTCTGAAACCAGTATAGATGTTTACATGCACCACAAGATATAAACATGATACTCCAAAAAACTTGGCCATAACCAGGATAGTGAGCATGTAAACACACTCAATAACTTCCACAAGTAGGACGTTAGACACATGATCTAATGCAACAGTTCTCAAACGTTTCACTCAAAGGTCCGCATCTGATTTTTATTCCAGATTCCAGAGGTCCAGAACGATTGGCAATAACAAAATAACGTTTAATCACCAAGTTTTGAGCTACATTTATTCAAGTTAAGTACTCGATTTTCCTGCTCAACTTTTGTACCGGTTTGGGTACCATCATATGGAAGTCGGTAGCGGTACCCAACGGTCCGTTTTTCTTTTGATTTTCCTTGTGTATATTTAACATCACTAACAATGTATCGATCAATAGAAAAAATATTTCTAAATAGAAAACGTTACACTTCATTATGTATTGTATTCATTACACAAGGTATGGGCTGGGTCCCGATTGACTTGCTGGTTGGTCCGGAAGCTATGAAGGTAAATATGGTGGGCCGCTGCTACCGGATGTGGGGCTCTCCGTGTCCCGCTGGAGCTCCGACTGCAGGTCGAGGTCGGCAGCGAAGCTTTCTGGCAAAAGCAGTGTTACTACGCTGGTCGATCCCCACTGATGACGGTCCGTCTGCGGCTGCAGGCCCTGGAGCTCACCGCCAGTGTTTTAGTTTGACTGTTAAAAAGTGTTTAGATAATTAAAAGGTATTTATTTAGAAGCGGGCTGGCTGTTAGTTAGCTAGCTAACGCTAGCATGCTATTCCACCAAGTTTCCATGCTACATAAATAAGCCGGACAGAGTTGTCCCTCATCTGGCGATAGAAACCCTGATTTTCCCATAGACTGTATATAAGAAGGCTTTTCCCGTTCTGTTAGCTCAGAGCTCCACAGCCTAAGTCCACAGGTACAAATTAGTTTTGCACCAAATGTATCGTCAAGAGTGTTGTGAAAGTCGAGGTGCGCAGATTCGCCACTTTGTGATGCGAGAGAGCACATATGTGAAGTTGCAGTGACAGATTCCAGAGGTTGTAATCACTGAGTTGTGGTTGTGATGGAAAATGAACCAGAGTAAAAAAAAAGTATACGAGTAAATGTTGCATTATAAGTTTGCAGCTGTCATTGTGTTCATGTAAATATCAATCTACACATTTGTGAATATTTTTTCTGTAACTTCACATTCAGAATACAGGTGTGTGAACATTTTCTACAAGTGCAAATTTCAACTTACAAGTTCAGATTTCTTTTACAAGCTCTCATGTTTTTTTTCTTTGTATGACTTCAAATTCAGATCACATGTGTGTGAATATTTTTTACAAGTGCAAATAAAATTTTTACAAGTGCAAATAAAATTTTTACAAGTGCAAATTTTAACATACAAGTTCAGATTTTTTGTTCTGCAAGTTCTCACATTGTATTCTACAAGCTCTCCCTTTTTGCACCATATTTACCTTCATAGGAAGCGGACCTTGGTCCGGACTTTGAGAAGCCCTGATCTAATGCAACAACAATCACAAACTTGATATGCCTGTATCCCTGTTAGCTAAGAGCCCTTACACTCCAATGACACACACTTGTGTAACTTTGGCCATATGAAGTGACTGAAAGAGCCCTGTTAAATGTTTCAAAAGAGTCCATCTCATCTGCAAAGTAGAGCAGTCAAAGACATTTATAGTGAGAGTAAAAGCCCTACAGAATGCAGAGTGCTTCCCTCACAAACACATCCTCAACCAATGCTCTGGCACACAGCGGTACAACAACAAACCTTGACCACTGCAGACAGCCAGAGCACTCCAGGCAACTCATCCAAGTCCAATCTTTCCAAACAAGGTTTCTGTGTTTGGTTAGGGATCATTTGTACCGTATTTGTCAGCTGCAAGGCTTTCAAAACACAATGTACTCTCGAGTTCTTAACCTGATTTATGTGGATGTGCATCCTAAGAGAGATCTCCTTATTAACCGCACTCAACGCCAGATGGATCACTTTACTGCTCTGCGCTGCTATACTGAATCAAGAATTCTCCATATTACAGAAGTTATAGGGAGAATAAAGGGTGCATTGAGAGAGAGAGAGAGAGTGTGTTTGTGTGTGTGTGTGTGTGTGTGTGTGTGTGTGTGTGTGTAAGACTAAACCCAATACCCTTTGACACAACAGAGGTTACATTTTTCAGCGTTGCATACAAAGTAGAGAAATGTTCTCAGAGCAATTTGCATTTTTGAAGCAGCTGTTTCTAGGTATGAGATTCTGACGGTATGATAACCTTCAGCATAAATATCATGGTATCACGGTATTGCAATTACAGCTTTAGAATGTATTATTTTGAAATGTCTGTAAAAAAATTCAGAATGTCACTTTCTGTCCTTGATGACTCATACAAAACAGCTCATACCGCAGGAACGATATGACGGACAATTTTAGTGGTTTTGAAACCGTGACTTTTTCAAACCGCGGTGTACCTTGAAACCGGTAACCGGTCAAAGCCTAGTTGTTTCAAACAGCAGAGAGTAGAAAATGACCTGCAATATGGAAAGCAATATGAGACCAAAACTACTCACAGTGCCAGTACCTACTTGCAGTACTTTTAAAAATACAAGCCTTAAACTCAGTTTCCCCACCAAGCTGAGCCAACATGTATGAAAGGCTTTAAAATTGTGTTTTTCTCTGAAAATGCTGATGTGTCTGGGGAATATACATTTGTAAATTCAACGTGTGCATCAGAGAATGTGAGCATTGGCTCTGACTGCAAAATCTTAACCAACTTACTTTTCTTTTGTGCTAAAACAATTCTAGTCTCATTTGGAACTCCATGTTTGACCTAAAAAAAAACATATAGATACTAGCTTGCATTTTGTATTTATCAGTGCAATACAGTGATAAGCCCCCTTAATACAGGGTTTCTGCAGGTTTCACCAAGTCCAATTTAAGACTTTTTAAGACATATTTTAGACCATTATGAATGAAATGTAAGACATTTATCACAACGTCAACTAAGCCCTAAATTCAGTTTTTTAAGTATCACTAAACTTGCGCTTCCCCATAGCTGAAGAATAACATCTGTTTAATGTCTGTGGTACAATCTGAAAGAGACTCGAGCCAATCACATGGAAGCTGATTGGCTGCAATATAAGTTGCATGTTGGTCTCATTTGTAGTCTAGCGAAAGTATGAACTACAACACCACAGAATAAAAAAAACTGAGCATTAGAGGTAGCATTGCATCAACGTAGGAAAATTAAGACCCAAAATGATTTTAGACCTAGAACAAAATACTTCAGCGAATTTAAGACTTTTTAAGGCCTTAAATTTTGATTTTGAAATTTTAGACTTTTTAAGACCCCGCGGAAAACCCTGTAATAAATAAAAACCTGTAATCTCACTCACTCAAACAGCACCGTCACTATATAACCTTTATATGTATCTGACCTGGGAGGAACCCACCAATCACAGAGCCCCAGAAGCAGCTCCCAGCATCCAAACAAATTAGACAATAAGTCTGGATATTCAATATTTTTCTTATTGTGAACAAATAGACCCAAACCAGCACTGATTGTATCTACTAACAAGTATTGTGTGTGTATCAAAGCCTGATATTTCTTCTTCCTCTGTGTCATAGAGCTCCATTTTTGTCGAGAAACTATTAAAAACGCACCAGTGAGCCACACTGTTGCACTGACTGACATGTTCCTTCATCACCATGAACACACACACACACACTGAAGTTTATTTGGACTCAATCCCACACACACCGGGGGCAGGGCATAACGGTAGCTTTTTCCCAAGGAGCACATTTTTGCTAATATGCAATATTGGTTAAAGGCAAAATATGTGTCAAACCATTCAGAGTGAAGTATTGTGGTGCTGCTGAGACGTCCCGGCCTACAAATCCTATCCTACAGACTAAAGAAAACATCTCTGTGTGGTACAGAGCCTCGCAAAAATCACACTATAATCAATTTTTATTCTAATATTTTCCAATGAAAAAAACAATGATCAATATCGTGAATGATATTGCGCATCGTAATACCAGTCAAAATAATCACAGTTAGATATTTTTCCTCATGTCGTGCAGCCCTAGCTGAGAGACACAGGGAGGGTAGTTAGTAGGGAAGTTAGAAAGTATTGTGGCACGGCAGCATATTTTTGCGCAAGTTATAAAATACATATTAGAGCTGGGCAATATATCGATATTATATCGATATCGTGATATGAGACTAGATATTGTCTTAGATTTTGGATATCGTAATATCGTAATATGGTATAAGTGTTGTCTTCTCCTGGTTTTAAAGGCTGAATTATAGTCAAGTGATGCCATTTTCTGAATTTACCAGACTGTTGTAACTGTTATTATATTATTTACACTTAGTCATTATTTATCTAAAATCTCATTGAGTAAATATTTTGTGAACGCACCAATAGTCAACATTACAATATCGTTGCAGTATCGATATCGAGGTATTTGGTCAAAAATATCGTGATATTTGATTTTCTCCATATCGCCCAGCCCTAATACATATGCTAAAATGATGACCAGGCCGGCATCACGTAGGCTTAGAAATCAAACTAGAATGTTAACTCGTGCAGCCAGACCTTACTCCAGTGCTGACACAGCGCTGCCTGTGGAGATAGGTCGTTAGCGAGACTAATGAGAGACTAGTTTTAAATCAAAGTAATATTGACCAATCATCTCTTCACTCCAAATGGGCAGGCTTTGTTATCGCTAACTTTGTGACAAGTTCCGCCCGCTGTGGTGGACACAAATCACAAGCTGACGGGAAAAACGCTGATAAACTAGCTAACGTTAGCGAGCATGTTGGATCATGTTGGATGTTGTTGCCGCTGGTCAGGAGGACACTGTTTCAAGATTAACTATTAATGAAAAATTTGAGTTATTTTCTTGTTTAAGTAATGTGATCATCAAAAGTTAAGGTATTTAAAAACTAAAAGGCCACTTTGCAAATTAAGTCTTTTTTGGGAAAACAGTCATCATACAGAATTACTGTCAATGCTCTTTTCATTGCTAAGGCTTGAATATCATCTTCATTTTTGTTTCAGAGCTGGAATTGGAAGATTTTATCTTCTGCCCAGGGGCCTGTTTCACAAAACCAAGATAAGGGATTAAGCCGGGATTTATCAGTTATCCTGGATGATTTAAGCCTTGACTCGGTTTCACGAAAGTGGAGGCACATAAATCACCATGGAGATTTATTCTGTGCAGCTAGCCTGCTCCCGACCAGGCTAACAGCCAGGATTTATTAATCCTGGAGCCTTTTCTGATCACCCAGCAGTGGTTTTACCCTATTGTTATCAGCCTGGATTAAAATACAACAGGTGCATGTTGCTGTTCCTTTAAGTACTGTTATTATTTAAAGTTGTGACCATATTTTTTGGTCACAATTGGAATAACTGATGAATATACTCTGTTCTATTCATGTTTACAGTGTGCATGGAATTTATCACTTAATTATCTTTATAGTTTCTAGATTTTAGAGTCACATTTCTTCAGTGTCTTTATTTTCTATGTTCATATATACAAGGGAGCAAGGCATATAATATGTAGAGAAGGAAACTCGTCCTCTATAAAAAATAAAAAATAAAAAACACGAGAAAAAGCATGGCAGATAATAGTGATTGATAGTCTAAAAATATACATTTATGAACTACTGCTCTTAACTGAAACCATTCAATGAGTCACTGTCATCTGCAAAAACGAACAGTTGTACACCTTGCATTAAAAGCGAGCAGTGGAAGTTAATATGACTTAGGAAATTTATATTTTAGCCCATGAGAGAGAGGGAGGAACAGAGTGAAAGAGATATTTACGCATCATATTCTAGCATTGTAGAAAATTGATCTTCATGGTAAATTTCCTGAGTAACATTATCTTCTGCTTACTTTTAAGGAAAAGAGTACAACTGTTAATTTGTGCAAATGATTAGTAGACTAATCCTTGAATGGAATGTTTATGACAGCTTCAATTCAGAGCAGTGGTCAGTAAATGTATATGTTTAGGCTATTATGCATTCAGTCGGTCCGTGATCGTCTGCTACGCTTTCTCTCGCCGTTTCATTACAGCGGCTGTGTTTCTTTTCTTTTTATACAAATAATGTGTTTCATGTCATCATACTTCCACAAGAAGCTGCTGTTCACTCTGTATAAAGTATGTACAATGCGTATTCTCCATTTTGGCATCAGTAAATCTGTGATCGACCTCGCGGTCTTTTGAGGAAAGCCGTGGACGCGCATATATCTGAATTACTTCAGCCTGGCTCAACCTAGTCGGTCCTCCTCAGCCTGGCTTGGCCTTCGTGAAACGCACCAAGCCAGGATGCACAGATGAGACTAGGTCAAGCCTTGCTTTATCAGTTATCCTGGATGTATATATTCTGCTTTTGTGAAACAGGCCCCAGGAAGATAAAATTTGTGAAAATATAAATTGTTTTTGTTTTTTTTGTTTTTTTGTTTGTTTGTTTTTTTTTGGGGGGGGCTATATATTCAACAACAACAAAACGGATGCGTGAGATAAAGCTGTTTTCACACATACAGGTAATTCACTTCTCGTTCCTCGCTAAAAGTTCAAATCATTTTAACGTTATTGCGCAACCTTGCCCCTATTTTCACCTGTTGCTGAGTAACGTACATTAACATCCCATGGTCTCTTGAATGTAGCATACCTGTAGCAAGCTCGTTCGTAGTAACCAAGGGGGTAAGCTTCGCTTCAGAGCTCGAACCTCCTATTGTGTCATTTTGATGCTACAAAACGATCACCCGACATTAGCGTTCCATTGACTGCCATTCATTTTGACGTCACTTTGACAGCCAATGACTTTACATCTGAAGCGTTTAAAGCAGGGGTGCCCAACCTTTTTTGACCCAAGATCTACTTTTCAAGTAGCCAACCTCCCGAGATCTACCAGTCCAGTGTCAACATCGCAAACCCACACACATCGTTTCCAGCCTGCAGTAACTAACCTCACAACACTTTTTCTTGTTGTCACACAACTACTAGACATCACAACACAAACCCTCCCTCTCTCAAACACACACACACACACACACAAATTCCTCTCACACAGTTGCCAGTTTGCATAGTGCGCTGGAGCACAATCCCGCTCTCTCTGCTCCTCTCTCTCTCTCACACACACACACACACACACACACACACACACACACCAATCTGCATGATGAGCAATAGTCATATAACTGACCTTAATATGAACAAAACAGAAACATAAACCAGATACAAAACAGGTAGATCTCTGAGTTTGAAAAAAGGAAATCACTTTCTACCTTAATGGGAGACCTGGCACTGGGAGGAGGAGGCTAGCTTCTTGTAGTCAGGAGTGTAGGAGCTGGTTGCAAGGCGTAGGCGGGCAGCAAGGTGGTCATCAGTCACTGTTGATCTGTACTTGGACTTGATGATTTTCATGTGCGAGAAAGCAGACTCGCACAAATAAGTTGATCCAAAAAGAGCTGTCAGGTTCAAGGCACATCTCTCATCTGAGATTGGGATACTTCTCCTCCACCAGTAGTTTCCAGAACACTACATGCTCTCCAGGTTGAGCAGATGTTGATCTGGCTTTGATCTCAATGTCATTTTGCAATGTCAGAATCTCATCCTCAAGAGCGGAGCTTTCCAAGTCGAAAAGTGATTTGACTTTGGCGGCAATGTCACCAACATCAATACTTGCACCAAATGGATAATATAGCTGGCTACAGGCTCAATGGATGCAAAGTCAGTAAAACGCCTCTCAAACTCTGATGAGATGCTCTGAACATGCTCCTCATAACGTGCGCTGTCAAGCTGTGTCACACCTTTACCTTGACGTTGTAGTTCTGCGTGCATGTGAGGGAAGTTGCGCAGGTTACCCCTCTGCAGCCTGCTTGACATCAGCTGTAGCTTGCTTTTAAACGTGTTCACTGAACTCATCATGTTGACTACATCTTTACCCTTACCCTGCAGCTCTAAATTCAATTCATTGAGCTCGCCAGTGAGATCAGTGAGGAAAGATAAATCTAAAAGCCACTGGTGGTCCTCTAGCTTTGTATGGTAATCCACATGTTTTGAAAGCTTCAGGAAGTCCTTGATTTCAGGCAATAGCTCCGTGAATCTGGCCAAAAATGTACCTCTGCTTAACCACCTAACATCCGTGTGAAGCAGCAGGTCTGTGTGCTCAGCATCATTCTCCTCCAAGTGAGCACGGAAAAGCCTTCTCTGCAGACTCCTGGCGCGAACTGAACACACAATCTTCATCGCAATATCCATCACTTCTTTCATATTTAAAATCTTTCCACACAACGCTTGCTGGTGAATTATACAATGATAATTCAGGATATCTGGGAAAGATTCACTTTCTTTGCACAGTGCAATGAACCCACTGGTGCGGCCCATCATAGCAGGCGCCCCATCAGTTGTGATGGAGATCAGCTTGAAGAGCGACAGTTTTGTCTCGCTAACAAATCCCATGAAAGCATTAAAAATATCCTCACCTCTGGTGTGTCCTTTCAATGGCAAAATTGTGAGTAGCTCTTCCTTGGCGCTCATGTCTTCAAAAACCATCCTGATGAAAACACACAATTGTGCCACATCCACATCAGTCGACTCATCAAATTGGAGGGAAAAGCACTCACACGCGTCAATATCCTTCCTCAGTTGCTCCTCCACATCCACAGCCATTCTCTCACATCGCCTTGTAGTAGTATTGCGGGAGAGTTGCACTTCTTTAATGGCCTTCACGATCTCTGTTTTATTTTTAAAGTCGTCAAAAAGGCTATCCGCTGCCTCGAGAAAGGCTTCCTTCACCATATCGCCGTCATTGAATGGCTTCTTGTGTTTAGCAAGGACATGACTGACGCGATAGGAAGCAATAGTTGTGGCCTTACCCTGGGTCTTCGGTTTGGTGAAGACTGACTGCCGTGCTGCAAGCTGTGCTTTCAAATCCCGCACTTTTGTGGCGCGTAAAGGTGTTTTTGCAGGGAAATCCCTCTCGTAGCTCCCGTGTACTGTTTTAAAATGCCGCTCCAGATTCCCTTTCTTTGCCAACGCCACCGTTGCATTGCAGATCAAACAAACAGGCTTTGAATGAGAATAAACCAAAAAATAATCTTCCTCCCATTCAGGGTGAAAATGGTAGGTCTTGGCTCGTTTCCCCTCAGCCATGTTAACGTTTAGGAGTGTGTAACCGCTCTGTTCGCTAGCTTCTAGCTAGCTACTGTTGACAGCTGTCAACTTCCTGTCATGCATGTCACGCGCAACCGTACGTTAAACGTGACCTACTTTTTTCTTTTTCTCTTTTTTTAATACTTTTTTGTGGACATGTTTAGGGTGCGCAGACAAGGACTCATGATAGGCTGTAGTGTACATTTAATACAAAATATAACACACACACACACACCCCAAAAAATGTTTTTTTTGTTTGTTTGTTTTTCCTACACCCCTCGCGGTCGACTTGGGATCAGTCCGCGGTCTACCAGTAGAACGCGATTGACTGGTTGGGCACTCCTGGTTTAAAGACTTTATTTGTCCATTGTTTATTTCTAAAGAAACACGACAATGTATAAAAGGCTCCATTACCTTGTATCTCACGTTATGGCTCCGTAGTAGACGTTTTTGTAAAACTAGGCTAACGACTGTGTCATAACCACGCGACTTACTGTCGCATAGTAGAGGAATTACCGTACAGTACAGGAGAAGCTCGCAGGCAGTTTCGACTTACATTAGCTGTTTAAGTTTAATTACTAATGTTAACTAGCATTTTAGTTAGCAATAATTAGCCTGTGCCTATGTTATCTCCTTACATATACCTACGCTCTCTGTCTCTGCAAGATTCGGAATGATTGAGATTTCTCTTGGCACAGCAACCAGAAGCAACGGGATCTGTTGGTCCATTGTATATACTGTCTATGGTAGTAACTAGCAGTAAAAACAAACATCAAAGAGGAGCTCCGTGCTACAGAGCGGCGATTGCTAGTTGTTTAAGCCGCTACAGACCTCCGTCACAGCTCGGTCGTATCAGCGGCACACAGTAGATGTGTTGAACCGCAAAAGATCTCCTCAACACCTCCTCTGGTGCCCCGCATGGTGCTCCTTCAGGTCAGCGGTAGCTGGTGGTTCAGTTATCCGAGAATAGGTGACTCTCAGCTGGGGACAGAGCACCGCGAGCTGCAGGTCATTTCGGCGGAGATTACGGATAAGTAAGTAATGAAACGACTAGTTAAGAAAAGAATTAATGTTAGTCCCTGTCGCTGCCACTTTGTTTGTGTATCTCTATGGCAAGATACACAAAGAATGGCAAAGGTGAAAATCGATTTTCATTTAAACAAATCGACGTTAACTACACATTCGAGTTAATCGATAAAATCGATTTATCGCCCAGCCCTAGATTTGTTTAATATGTAAATAGTTATTTCATTCTAAATTATCTGTCAATGTTATGTAGATCATTGTTTTAAATTAATAGTTCATAAACCTTTGTTTGACTAGTTTATTACTGAACCCAGCCATCACACGCCACGCCAAGATGCCGATTAACATGGGACTAGTCTATATCCATGACGTTCCACTTCCAGGATTGCTCCGGAAATTCTGCCGGATGTCTTTCATTTCGTCCAGCTTTCGCTTTCTTTGTGTTGACATTCGAAACTCCGGTGGATTTATGAGGACTGTGTGTTGAGGTGAACTGCTCCTCAGATCTCTGTAGGGTAAATCCAGACAGCTAGTTGACTACCTGTCCAATCTGAGTTTTCTGTTGCACGACTAAAACAACTTTTGAACAAACACGTCTACCACCAAAACAAGTTCCTTCCCGAGGCTATTTTGCAGAGGCACCGAGGCTCAATCTGGCGCTTAGCACCGCCAAAAACGATTGTGATTGGTTTATAGAAATGCCAATAAACCAGAGCATGTTTTTCTCCCATCCAGGAATGCTGTGTGGACTAGCCAGACCCTCCTCCGCAGCGCTGTGGAGGAAGGTCTGGCAATGCGAGACTAACACGGGTCTAACATTATTACACAACATCTGGTGGAATTTTTACTTGACGAATTACAGACATGGCAGATTTGCACGGGATAAACACAAGACACAATTAGTTTGTATTGCAAATCACTAGAGGTCCCCAGGTAATACTAGTGTCAATAGGGTATCTCAAACTGATAAAGGATGATTAAAAAAGGCTCATGTTACCTATGTCAAAGTATTTTCACACGCATGACAACATGGAGGAAAAACAGGAAGGAAGGAAAGGAAAACAACAAATCCTCTGGACTGACACACAATCTCACAGCATCACACAGAGAGAAGTTCTCATGTTCTATGTGTGCATGGAGCACAATGTAGGGCAGACGGTGAAGCAGAAAATGTGAGACAGCATTATTAACCATCCTGGTGGGAAAAACACAGGACACTTCAGATCTGCTACCTGCAGTGCTGCAGGTAGCAGTCCTGCCTGATGGAGTGAAGACAATGGAGATCAGAGAGCCAACAGTCCTCCACCTGTTACTCATCCTGCTAACCACTCTTCTGCACTGAGGCACACCACCTGCTGCTCACAGCAACACTCAACACCTACATGGGGCCTTAAGCATGCGTGTGTGTGTGTGTGTGTGTGTGTGTGTGTGTGTGTGTGTGTTAGGGATAGACTGATTATCGTCCCTGGCTGATCATCGGGCCATTTTTTGGCAGTTTGCAGATGATCTGTATCGGCGTTTAATTTGCCTGATAACCAATAAAGTTAATGAATTAAAAAGCTCTGTGTCTGTCCCTCTGCTTCGGTTTCACTCACCACTGAGTGTGACTTAATGTCCCGCCCACAACACTATCTGACTATCTTTTACTGGGTATTATGTTGAAATTTTCTCATTTATTTAAAAAAAAAAAAAAAAAGCTTAAAGCATTTAAACAAAGTTTTGTGTTAGAGTTTGTAACATTCCAAAATCTTAATTTTGATTTAAAGATAAGAGAAAGAAGTCATTTTCACTGTAAATGCATATCGGAGATTTTTTTTTTTTTTGGGGGGGGGGGCGGGTTCATAAGAAAAATCACTCAAACAGATTAATCGATTATCAAAAAAAGTGGCGATTAATGTATTAGTTGACAGCTAATCGATTAATCTTTGCAGCTCTACATGCACGTCTGTGTGTTTGTGTACACACTATACGGGAGCAAACATCGATCATCTCTGACACATAAGCCTCCTTCCACCACCAAAACACTAACCACAAGATTAAAATTCACACTAAACACAAACTTCCTTTTTCTTTTATGCTTGGTATCAGGTTAGTGGAAGTGTTATGGTTTTATGGAGAAAATAAGCCAAAGCCAAAAGTTTGACCAGGAATAGTCTTTGAAATGGTTAGCACTTCACTGAAGTTGGGACGTCGCCTTCATGTGCCAACATGAATCAGCCCAATGACCCGGTAGCATCAGTGTTCCTATAGTTGGACCTGTTTGTCTCTATGGCGAAACTAATCCTAAACTTTGAAGGGATCTTCAACAGGGGGTCCGGGACCCCTAGGGGGTCCTCAGAGTCAATGCAGGTGGGCCTCCAAATTATTGTGAAATTGTTTTTAAAAAGTCTTAACATGAATCCAACATATTATTAGCAAATATAAATGCCCACTGCTTACTGGCCTATAGGAAAGGTAGTCACTAGGGCCATCCACAGATGTGTTCCACATGTATGTTTAACATTAAAACATGATTTATAAAATCATGCCAACAATTATTAGGCTATTTGAATAGCTTAGGATTCTATGCAAAATGCGTATGTACTGTATAAAGGCTTTAGGCCGCCCTACAAGTTATTGAAGGCCCAGTTTAATATGCAACTTAAATCTATACAATATACTGTATGTAGTAGGGGGTCCCTGCTCCATCTCTCTTTCAGTTAAGGGGTCCTTGACTTAAAAAACATTGAAGACCCCTGCCCTAAATAATAACACGCAGGCAAAGTAACAACATCGGAGCAATTGAAAATTCATTCAAAATATTACCATCAGCTTTTGCAAAGCCATACTGCCTCCAGCAACAGTTAGGAGTGTGGGACTGACCTGGTCGTCGTATCTGTAGGTTAGGAACTGATCTTCTGTAGCATCCTCCAGGAAGCTGCCCTGAGGGGACAGGGCGAACTCTGGCAGGAACACTGCACTCTGGGGCTGATTCTCTGCACCCTGACAATACACACACGCACACGCACACATAGACACACACACACACACACACACACACGCACACGCACACGCACACACATACACACACACACACACACACACACACACACACACACACACAGTTTCAATCAGTATCCAGGTGATGCAGAGGGAATCATATAAACACACACACACTCACATGCACGCACGCACGCACGCACACACACACACACGCACACACACACACACGCAAACACACACACACACACACACACACACACAGAGTTTCAATCAGTATCCAGGTGATGCAGAGGGAATCATATAAACACACACTCACACACACGCACGCACGCACGCGCGCGCACACACACACACACACACACACACACACACACACACAGTTTCAATCAGTATCCAGGTGATGCAGAGGGAATCATATAAACATACACACACACACACACACACACACACACATAAGGTATCCAGGTGATGCAGAGGGAATCATATAAACACACACACACACACACACACACATAAGGTATCCAGGTGATGCAGAGGGAATCATATAAACACACACACACACACACACACACACACACACACATACGCACACACAGTATCCAGGTGATGCAGAGGGAATCATACAAACACACACACACACACACACACACACACACACATCGTCAAAGTCAGATCATGATCATGCACCGAATCTGTAAGAATTCAACACAAACACACACAGATGTACACAGTAGAGTTGGACAATTGGTGCTGTGCCATTGGCCATTAATCTGATCTCAGTCACTACCGGGTTAATTTAGTGAGCTACAATCCGGATCACACTGGTGTTTTCTTACTGTAAAAGAGGCTGTGAAATCATCTCCCCAAACAGGCGGCGATCCCCTTCCCTCCCCAGGAGACAAAAAGCTGTGCTCCGATATGACCAAACCCTCTGCTGATTCTTCATGAATTCTGCTCCACTTGAATAGCCTCTATTAATGTCACTGTGACTTATACAGTCAGGAACTGGTTCGTTAATTTATTTATTTATTTTTTGGATGATCAGCATAATCCAAAGGCAGAGAGGGGAACACTGATTATCAGTCTTACAGGGATGACTGTGCTGCACACTGAGACTGGATAGGAATAACTGGCATCTGGCATTTAGAGGGCTCCCCAGAGACGGAGACCGTGTAAGTGTGTCTGTGTATGTGTGTGTGTGTGTGTGTGTGTGTGTGTGTGTGTGTGTGTGTGTGTGTGTGTGTGTGTGTGTGTGTGTGTGTGTGTGTCGAGGCCACTTGAATTGTGTGCGAGAGAGATGATCTACCATTAAGATTAGCAGGAGTGGTGTCTCCTGCAGGCTTTTAGAGCCACTTAGAGACAGACACAGCACAAGTGCCACTGCTATGTGTTTCCCTGAGGAGTGTCTGAGGCTGGCTACCTTTATCACTTACTAACCTCTTTACTCTCTCTCTCTCTCTCTCTCTCTCTCTCTCTCTCTCTCTCAAATATGCTTTACTGACTTGCCTATAACTAATTCATTTTGCCATAAAATGTGTCAAATGTAATTTGACAAAATTTGACAGCAATGATTTGCACATTACTATATACACTATACAACTTGGAGAGTTTGTGTTGTAGAGTAGCAACACTACAAGCACCAAACATATACTGTAAAAAAAAAGATGGACGACACGTATCCAATTCTTTCCACTGTACAAAAGTGAAGATAAAATAACCCCGATACGGGCACTGCCATCTTGTAATCTAAGAGCCAGAGTCTGTTAAACCTACAACTGATTTTTGACCACTTGGGGGCAGCAGAAACAAGCCGTAAAACACAACACTGTCATATGATCTCCTCATAAAGTTAAAACTGTTGCCTATTTACACATCGAGCAAACACAGAGCAATATGAGCATGAATGTAAGTCCAATATTCACCCTCCTTTTAGCTCTGGTTTGGTCTCTACCACCTCCTGAGGGAAAAATCTGTCTCTTTAGCTAAATGCTCCACTATGTTCACCAGCTAGTCTCTAACTGTGGCTGTCTGCTGTTGGTGGAAACGAGGATAATAAAAGTGTGACCCCTTTCACACATAAGCAGCTATGTGATCCATTGTTAATATAAAAATATGTATTATAGAGTTATAGAGTTAGAGACATTTGTCAAGGTTAAAGGGAAGTCTATTGACTGTCTCCAGTGGTAGAATGTAACCAAGTTCATTTACTCAAGTACTGTTCTTAAGTAAAAATTGGAGGTAGTTATACTTTACTTGAGTCTTTTCGTTTCATGCCACTTTCTACTTCTACTCCGCTACATTTCAGAGAGAAATATTGTACATTTTACTCCATTACATTCATCTGACAGCTTTAGTTACTAGTTCCTTTACAAATTAGGATTTTTGCCCACAAAACACATGTAGTTTATAAAATCTGATGTTTTATTATAGATTAAACTAGGCAAGATGGGGGGGGGGGAGGAGAGACACAAACAGGATTTTGAAAGGTGTGAAACATGTCCCCCCCTGTCCCCCCCAACGCCTGCTTGTTGAATGAATGAACTGATGAACCTTTTACCGCTCACATGCATACATACAAACTCACATTCACGCTGCAGCACTTAGCCCTAGCCTAAACAGAGCCCATGTCTGACCCCTCCACAACCCCCCCCCCCCCCCCCCCAGCCATGTGCTCAGCGTTGGACTCCCACAGCCCATATGTCTGAACGTGACTAACTAAAATAAACATCTCACAGCTTTCTTCCCTTTCATCGTTGGACACAAACGCAGGTGCACCAGCTTTTACATGAAATTAATAGAATCCAGAACTGACATGGCTTTGTGTAGGTATGAGAACGCATGTTCTATTTGCATCTGTTGTTTTACTTAAGGCAGAGTTGGAAAGTAAGGTATAGTATCCCAAAGAAAGAATTCAAAAGATGAGTTCAAGAGTTAAAAAACTGGATTTATCTGCAGAGTATTCAACTCCCTCCAGATGGTTTAGAATTGGTCTGAAAGACACACCAAGTTGTTGGAAATGTCAGACAGAGGACAGCCAATTACTTCATGTCCTATGGTCCTGTGATAAGGTCCAGGAATTTTGGACCGGGATGCATGATAACTTATGTCGGATTGCAGGGAGCCAGGTTCCATTCAGCCCAAGATGATTTGTTCTGGGAGATGGGTCAATCCTAAACGGGGTGGGTAAGCACATAAGAAGCTGGGTCCAGACTAGTTTAATGATAGCCAGACAGATTCTTTTAAGGAGGATTGAAGAATGAATGGGCGCCATCAATCCAGGAGGGGGCTTGTGAGATGGCAAGGGTGGCAGCGTTTGAAAAAATGTCATATAAACTGTTTGCCAGATTGGATGTCTATACTAGAAAATGGGGTGCTGGGGAGAGACGTGTATGATGGGCCTATGGTGTTGTCATTTATACATATGTTTATTTGGTTTATGGTTTATTATCTTTTTTGTTATTATTTTGTGATGTGTTGATGTGTTCATGTTGCGAATTGTAGGTTTTGTATGTTGTTTAAAAAATGAATAAAAAATCGTTAATCAAAAAAAACATCGATGAAGAAAGGCGTACTAGGTAGACAAACATCCCACCTGTACAGCTTATTGTCTGTACAACTGTAGTAATCGTATTTTGGCAAGTGGGTTGGGGTTAGGAAGAAGGAAACATCAAAATAAGCTTATAAAGTTGTCTAGCTTGTCTAGCTCTGTTAGCTAACGTATTAGCAAATATTTGCAAACTGCACGTCCAGCAGTCACTGAGACATTAGCATTCTTAGTGAGTGACGCTGACGGTGTACAGTACGTTTATCACAGCTTTTTGACTGGAAACAGGTGAGATTGGAATTACTGAGAGCAGGTCAAACTAAAGTATACATTAAACAGTGAGTTGTTTAATTTAACTGTTTAATTTTGCGGATCTTTTTATGTTAAAAAAAAATCCTTTCCATAATGTTGTCAGACACTTAGAATATTAATCTGAGCCTGTCAGTGGCAAAATAAGCACTTTTGTGAAGGTAAATACAAGCTGCACAATTGCCCTATTAACTTACATTGTAGCTTGTTTCACCGCTGCCGACTGCAGCAATCTTGCTTAATACTGGACAAAGATTGTTGTTCCCATCAGTCACTTAGACACAAAAACATAGGAAAACAGGGTCCAGTAGAACAGTAGATTTACCCTTTAAAGCAACAACAAAGATTCTTTTGTACCTTAAAATAATGTTTCCAAAATCGTTTCAGTGGTTCATCAACTGGTAACAGGGTGAGCGGAACTTCTGCATTTGCTTTGCGGCCCTCTATCGGCTATAACCGCACTATGCAAGTTTGCCAGATCGGGTAGCGGATCTGTAGTTCGAATGAGACAGCAGTGATGGACAATTCCGCTTCCAACCTGTAGGGGGACCGAAGAGGAAAAGTGCTTTGGAGTTGCTTTAAGTTTGAGTACAAGTGGGTATCTTCCAAATTTTCGGTCTTTTTAGTTTCTCTGGCGGGACTGCCGTTTACCTTTTGGCATAAATCTTTGGCATAAGTTATTTGTCGCTGCCGTCGCATAAGTTTTGGTGCAGTAGACAGAGAGAGAGAGTGCATCTCCGACCACCTACAAATGATTTCTGCTACACAGCTCTAATCAAGGCCAGCCAGAGCAGTATGAGTGGGCTAGCACAGAAAATACAAAGTCTATGTCTGAAAGGGGCATGATTGCTTTTCCAATAGAGGACTATGTCCATATAGGCCACACGCACAAACACACACACACACACACACACACACACACACACACACACACACACACACAGTGACAGAAAGTCCGGTTGTCTCGCTGTGAAGTTACTGAGTCGTAGCTGTGCAGCACGGTGTGCAGCAGTTCCTCTAATAGAGTTTACACACCAGTGGAAGGACAGTGGCAGCACACCCTGCAGTGGCTGGTTCACACTGGATCACTGGCTTACTTCAGGGGAGCCAATACTGGGATAACAATACAGGGAGGGCAACCCCCAGCCCAAGGGACAGCATACTGTACTGAAGGAGGCAGCTGTTACAAACTGTAGTGGGTTACTTGTAAAAGCCCTTAGTGAAACCCCTGTGCAGACGGTCAGAAAACACACCATCAAGAAAGATGGAAGACGCTTTGTTCAGCTCCAGTGGCTGACTACAAATACTAAAGCAGGGGTTCCAAAACATTTGCAAGGTCAGTTCCAATATATATACAGCAGAGCATCGATACGAGGGCTGCTGATGATTCAGTCCATCCTCGCTGGAAATCCCCTCACGAACTTTCTTCTGCATTAAAGGTGCAGTAGGTAAGACTTATAAAACTAACTTTCTGTCATATTTGCTGAAACTGACCCTATGTTCGAGTAGAACTACATGAAGCAGGTAATTAGGCTTCTCTGGCACCACCTACAGCCTGTAGTGCGATTTGCAAAAATCCACCGCTCCCTGTTCAAATGCACCAATCAGGGCCGGGGGGGGGGTGTCTAACTGCATGTCAATCACTGCTCATGCACACGCATCCATTCTCCCTTGTTGGGGGGAGGGGCTTAGGAGACCATTTTGGACTTTAGCAGAAAGGGGGGAGGGACTGAGAAGTTGTCAGTGTTCACATTTTTTGGCTAAGTCCTGGATCTTCACAATCCTACCTACAGCACCTTTACGTTACCTTGATCTTTGATCATATAAAATGTAGCTTTGTGGGTGCCTGGGTAGCTCACCTGTTAAAGCGTGTGCGCCCATGTATGACTTGCGGCCCTTTGCTGAGTGTCGTTGCCCCTCTCTCCCCCATCATTTCTAAGCTGTCCTATCCAATAAAGGCCTAAAATGCCAAAAAAAAATCATCTTTAAAAATGTTTTTGCGTAGTGCTGATTGACAACTTACTGTTATTCCGATTGCAATATCTATTTTAAACAAGGCCAAATAGACCGTCACCACTTTTTAATGGAGTTTGCACACCTACTCTTGTTTGTTTCTTTCTTTTTCCATGGAATTGTCGTACTTGTTTGTTTTTAATGTAATTTTATGCGAGTCTTTAATGGGTATATGTTTTTTTTATGTTGTCTCTGAGCCCCTAACCATAGACAGATAGATAGCCATTTTTTATTTGTCACATTAAACCGTATAAAGTTCAATTCCAGTGAAAAGCCTTTTGATCTTGATTTTAAATCAGGTTTATTTAAGGTGCATTCACAGCCTAAACATAGCTCAGATTGTGCTTGGAGAGTTAACAAAAAGATGCTCTGTTGCATTGTGGGAAATATAGGATCCAGTGTTTTTGAAGCTCCCTAAATTACAGACTATAACTCAGGACATCGCTGCTTCTGCTTTTTTTTATGTGTCCTATGAAAATCCCCTAACTTTATGAAAGTGCAAAACCTCTTTAAATGCATCACGCATACTATACGCACCTACTCGCTTTAACCTTTAGAGAATTGGTTTCTGCTTTTCTTTCCTGTAAATGAACCTGATGGATTTTCTTTCCATCAACACATTAAACAGTCACACAGATTATTTTGTCCTTTATCTAATGCAGCGCACAAGGCTGACTACTGTAAGATAATCTTTTCTTATTATAGAGGCTGAAAGACTGGGATGAAAGGCTTTGATCTCATCATGTCTAAATATACAGGATCTATTTGAACTCTGTACAGTCCACCACCGGAGTTTACAGCCTGTCTATACAGTCTTATCTTTAATTATTTCATGGGCTTATTTTGTGAAGAAGTTTTATACTTACAGAAAGAGATGAACGTTGCAGTGGAATTATATTTTCAACCACCTACTATGTTTTTATGCCCATATTAACTGTTAGTAAATCCAGTGCTGAGACCTACAATCATCTTCCTTTGAGTAAAGAATCTGGCAAAATGGATATTGTATCAGTTTTAATACTTCAATCAAGTAGTAGGCATTAAAAGTGTAACATACAGTAAATCTCTGTGTTCAGGCCTGCTGCTTCACTTGGAAAAGTGTGTGTCTGTATCTGTGAACAGTTTTTCTGTCTGCTTATGTTGAGGAAATGAAGTAAAAAAAGTCATTGTTAATGAGGGCTGTTTATATCCATGAATGGGCTTTTGTTAACGGGTTATGATCTTCGTGTGTAAGCCAAATTCTGGAGTGACACAGCCAGGAATGGTAAGTCCATACTATGCAGAGTGGCTTTTTAGTTACACAAGCAGGATAAAGAGCTGTTCTCATAGCAGAAATCCTACAGGTTGACTTTAACTTCAGTCAGAAAAGCAGACAATTGTGGTAAAAAATAAATCCAGTAAAAAAGGCAATCATCAAAAGACAATGTATCTAAAAGAAACCCAACTACTTATTGATGAAAAAAAAAACAACCTGCCATGCCATGCCACAATACAGTTGGATAGAACATAATGATGTTTAGGCTAATAGCAAGTACAGTCACACACCCAACAATTTCTCCCAGCTGAACTATAAAACACGCCAATCTCAATGCCTTTAAATAATGCCCCATATTAGTACCATTATAAAACAGTGTAAAAATGATTGATATGGCTGTTTCCTGATATGTCACTGCTAAGATGACCTTGCATGGCAGCTGGATTTTCGCAGTATCACAAGATCGCACGAGAATCGCGGGATCACATATCACACGAAAGGCTATCTTGTCAGGCTTCAAGTAGTGTCGCACTATCTCCACCATGCTAAGGAGTAAGGTCTGGCTACACCAAAGATACATTCTAGGATAGGAGAAAAAAAAAACCGCTCTGGGTTAGGCATTAGCCTAGAAATGTACTTCTGTCCTAGTCTATATCAACATTTCATTTCCGTTCAGGTGCCCCTGGAAATTCTGCGGACATGAAACATGACAATGAGGACAATCTATGGTTAACTGCTCCTCAGATCTCTGCAGGGTAAATCCAGACAGCTAGCTAGACTGTCTGTCCAATCTGAGTTTTCTGTTGCACGACTAAAACAACTTTTGAATGAGCACGTTCCACCAAAACAAGTTCCTTCCCGAGGCTATTTTGCAGAGGCACCGTAGCTGCGTTCGGCGCCTAGCACCGCCCAAGACGATTGTGTAAACCAGACCACGTTTTTCTAACATCCAGGAATGTTGTGTGGACTAGCCAGACCCTCCTCCACGGCGCTGTGCGTGCGAGACTATAGCCGATCCAGACTAGGCTTCAAGTAATGCGTTTGTGTCTGAACTACCAGCCAACCAGTCCAATCAGTGTCCGGTAAAAAGCTACTGGCAGCTCCGGGCGTGATTTAGGTGTGTGTGAAAACAACAATGGCGGACGTTGATAGACAGATGGTTCATCCAATCACCTGCCAGTTTTTGGTTGTTTTTTTTTTCAAAGTGCCTGCCCTTTTCCATACAGTTCCCAAAGCTGGCTTCTCAGATGGTTTTGTCTTAACAAACCATCTGGCTAAGGTTAACAAAAAGTACTTGGTTAAGGTCAGAGAAGGATCATCGTCTGGATTAAAAAAGTGGTTAAGGTTAGGCAACCTTTGAACTGCAAGAATTACTAGTTTAGGGGACAGGAAAGGGGACAGGGTCATGGAAACCAAAGCTGATTGTTGGTAGGAAGTAGGGCTGCACGACATGAGGAAAAGCTGCGATGTGCGATAACATTGTTTAATATTGCGATGACGATATGACTTGCGATAAATATTCAAATGTGAATGTTAGCTATACTGTTCCCATGTCTTAGTGCTTTAATAGGTTCTTTGCGAACCTAAACATTGAATAGCCTATTCCCACTGAATAAAGAAATCAAATAGATCATTTTTTACATGCTTTTATTGAACAAATTACACATAAATGAGGCATTATAACTATAAGAAATTAACGTTCAATTTCCCCTGCTCCTTTTAAAATATTTTCTTGTAAACTCAACAAAAACATCTCTCTTTGAACAAAACAAATGTGGGGAAAATAACTGTTATACTCAAATAAATAAATGCAAATAAAAATGGAAATTTAAAATAACTGTATGGCTCACAAAACCAGCAAAAAAATATCTGCCCCTTAGGACAAGTTACTGCCTTGGTTATCTCTTTAGGGCAAGTTCTTGGCCAAGAAAACCAGCATGTTAACTTTGCTAGGTTTCAAACATGTACGTTGACATGTTACCACATTCCCTGAAGTGCTGAAGAGCCTCTCGGAGGGAGAACTAGTCGCAGGTATACAAAGATACTTCCGAGCAAGTTTGGTCAGCTTAGGGTAGGTGACCTGGTGGAGTTTCCACCAGGCCAAAGGGTCTGCTTCACTGTGAATGGTGGGGGAGAACAAGTAGCTGTTAAGTTCAGCTTCAACAGCTTGCTCCAGATGCATGAAAGATGCTGTTGGAGTGGGGCTTGGATTTGTTTTGAGCAAACTGCCCAATGATCGCTTTGTCTTTTTTTCGCTGGGTGGCTCCATGGTCTGGGTCTCTGTGTTCTCAGAATGTGTCCCCTCCTTCTGTGCTGAGTCTTTCATTTCTGACATGATCCTGCTCTTGATGTCCTCAACTTTTTCACTGCTGATGTAGGTGACCTTGAACCTGGGGTCCATGAAGGATGCGATGTCCAGAAGTTCTTGTGTTCCTGGGTCATCGTACTTTGTATTCATGTAATCCAGGATTTTCACTTTAATGGACTTGGTTAAATCTGTGTCATCTTCCTTTTCTACAAGAACCGATGTCTTTAAAAGATGAAGGACGGGTTTCACATATGAAACACTGACATAGATTTCCCCGGAAAGAGCATCAGTAAATTCCTGCAAAGGGTGTAATGCCAGGTTTACAGACTCTAGTACATCCCGGTCCTGCCAGGAGGGAACCAGATGCCGTGTTTTCCGGTCTGCTGATAGGACATCAGAAATGGCCCGCCGCTGCTCCAAGACCCTCTCAATCATCTTTTGCCTTGAGCCCCACCTAGTTGGACATTCTGTGATGAGTGAGTGCTCAGGGAGGTTGTGCTCTTGTTGTGCTTTTTTCAGTGCCGTCTTCTGCTTCCAGCTGTGGGAAAAATGTCCCACCAATTTTTTGCACAGCCCAGCAGCACGGTCAATGCGGCTGTCATCCTTAACAGCATTTCCTGGAAAGAAGATAAGAAATAAATTGTTACAAACTATTCAAACTACCAGTAAACATTGTAGCCAATTATTTAATTATTATTGAATTATTTATAATTGATAATAATTTAACTAAATAAAATAACATTTTATAATAATATAATTATTGTAATAAAGTAATATTTCAAAGGCTGCATAATTAACTACAATTCTTACACAGTGATAATCCAGCACTATAGGCACTAGCCCTGTTAGATAAATGCTGACCATGCAGTGGGGAAATACAACTTAAATTATTATGCTTAATTTTACAAGTGCTCAGGGTTTCCTATTGTTTATAATTAAATAATACTTGCAATAGCCTACAATAGTACCATTTATTACGTGGCTTGGTTGTAGAATGCGGTCTGTTATTTCTTGATAACAGCCGCTGCTGTATAACACACCGTTGCCATGAAAAACAGAGCATTGCTATGGACACACATGATTCTAACCATAGAGACGGAGCGTACTATTTTCTTTAGTGGAAGCAATACAATTATTTTTAAATCAATAAACTCCTTTTTAAATCAATATTTTGTGTCAAATTATTTATTTGGAAGGTAGCCATGTAATAAGCGGGATAATGTAGAGCGAGGCGGTTGTTATATAGCGAATACAATGCCTTCAGGCTGATTAGGACTATATAACAACCGCCTCGCTCTATATCATCCCTTACGTAAAGCACATATCATTTACACTTACCAATGGCAAGATGCAGCCTATGGCCAAAGCACTGAAGTCTGACCCAGTGGTTGAGTTCTGTGGCTTTCACAACGTTTGCCCCGTTGTCGGTGGTGATGCAAACCAGCTGCTCTTCCCGCAAATGCCAGCTGGCCAAAGCATCACTTAGTCCACAGGCAATGTTTTCTGCGGTGTGCTGTCCGGGGAAGTAGGCTGTCTGTAGACATCACGTTTTCAGTTCAAAGTCTTGATCCAAAAATTGCACAGTGAGGCTGATGTAGGGCTCTGTCGTTCGACTGGACCAAAGATCTGTGGTACACGCGTAGTGTTCAACTTGACTCAGTTCCGATTCCACGGTCTCCCTGCATGCATCATACATTTTTGGAATGGCGACTTGCGAAAAATAAGTCCGTGATGGAATCTGGTATCTTCGGTCCAAATTGGTTATCAGGCTCACAAAAACATCTTTAGTCACTGTGTTTATAGGCATCATGTCCTTCGCCAAATAACGAGTTATGGCCGCTGTGATTTCTCTGTGGCGTTTAGATGTTGTGTCATAAGGAGTTACACTTGCAAAACTCTGAAAAATTGACTGCTGTTGTAGTGATGGCAAAGTTTTAGATTTGCTACTCGATGTTTTTGGTTTTGTTGTTTGGCTAGTTTTGTTCGTGTAGGTCTTTATGATTGTATTGCAGGTGATGATGGAGGTTGGTCGTGTTTCCTCTTGAAGTTGCCACCACTGTTCGGCATGTTTTACGCAGTACCTGTGTTTGTAACGCGTCATCTCTCCTAAATCCAAAATAATTCCATATAGCTGAAGTGCTGTTCTTTTTCACCACAAGGTCTTCGTCAGCCACCACATTTACCTCACTCTTCTCTCCTTCCTCTGACATCGTATAATGGCACACTGTCGCAACTAAATTGACAGACACCTCACAAATCAATCTGAGCGTAGCTGACACTATCTGGGGCTTCACCTGATTGGCCAAATAGCATGAACGCGCCAACCATGTCTTCAGGGCTAAACGTGATAGGTCAAACGTTTATTACATGCGCTTAGGGCATGTAATAAATCCTTATTCATCGTGTCAGGCTGTCTGTTGCGATGTGTTCATCGCGCGAGTTCATATCGCGATGACGATGAAAATTAGATGTATCGTTCAGCCCTAGTAGGAAGCAGGAAACAAACAGCAGTCTTCGCTGTTAAACTTGCACGCACCTCTCTATCACGTTTCGAGGAACTGCACCACACGACATACCGCTCTGTTCTTTAGAAACAACAGTAATTTTTCACTCAGCCACTATAGGTCGTAGTCCATCAAACATAATTCGATGTTAGGAATTTAAACCAATGACGCTGTTGTTTTACTTGGGAGGACAGTCTCCTGTCACCAAACCACAAACAGAAAATCTTATCATGTTGTTGAAATTGCAATTTCAAGACCATGCAAAACCCTATGTGGAAACCTTTTACTGTAAAGAGTGGTAGCCCAGATTAGTTGATGTAGTGATGAGTGAATGAGTTTATCCTTTACACCACCAAAAAGTCTTGGATAACCATGGATGACTTACTCTTAGAATTTTCTTATTTTGAGTTAACTGGGTTATATTTCTGAGCATGTTTGAAAGGCTGTCACTTTAAGATGTATCCGTGTGATTTTGTTTCGGTGTTTTATTGCGTCTACACCCTCTTGGCAATTTAAATGTAACATCACAGAGCTTGCCTCTTCAGATAATTAAGAGACACTTGAAGATACAGTATGAAAACCCTAGAGAGAGACCATAAATAGAACTCAGGGGAGAGGCGGTGCGGGTGAAATGTAGGATAAATCGAGGCCAAGTTGGCCCTCACTGGCTCATTGTGATCCACTTTAAGCTATAACCAAACCCTCCGGAACATCTTATCACACCGACACTGCAGGTCACAAGAATGCTGAGTGGTTAAACTGAATACAGAGCAGTTTAGTGCAGCTCTGAGCTCCTGTAGGAGTAACAGTCACAGCGAAGAGGCCAATAAAAGCAACACGTTCACCCGCAAATATTAATGTTATTTCATGAATATAATTATCATATAATATATAAATAATTGTGAAAGCAATTGTAAAAAAAAAAAACTATATAAATGAAACAGGTGTGTTAGTGAGTCTACAAACAAAGATAAGTGTTAGTGGTACAGATGTAAGTGGACAGATCGTATGAATCTGAAGTATGCTCCAGGCCGCTCGGAGTAATAGCGCTGTCAAAAAGGACCATTTCCTATTTCCATTATGTTTCCTGTCACCATCGTAGTCCTGATTGATCAATGTTATGAGAGGCTTTCCGCTGACAGCATGCTATAACGAGATGTGCGGTCAAAGGGGAGCATGCAGGGTTAACACTAGGGATAAAAAATGTTTTTTTAGTTTGGTTCCGGTTTCCGACTGACCCTGTCAATGTATGTGCGACCCAAATTTATTTTATGAGCTTGGGGAAGAAATAATACAAATTAAATAAATACACAAATAAAACGAGGCGAACTATAATTAGTCATTAGTTGTGCATGAATACCTGTAGCAGTGTTTAAGTTTTACTGAAAACACACAGCTCAGTTCAGCGTTTACTTGCAGCTCTGCTACAGTAGCAGACAACCTTTAACGTTACCTGCCGGTCACATTGTCTCTAAACAGTCCGCTCACAGTGAAGTCCTGCACGGATCAACAGATGTTAGAGTCTGGCGGCTGCTCGCTCTGATTGTTATAAGACGCACACTGAGCAGATTAATGCGCTCACAGATCCAATCTTTGCAGATGTTACCGCTCGGTGTTTGGCTAGCTAAGAAGCCGTTAGCCTGTTAGCTTGAGCTTTGTCCTCCGCTCAGTTTAACCGCTAACCCCCCGGTACCGGTCAGACAGGCGTGTTTAGAGGGTTTTCACCAACGTCACGTTCTGGGCGGTAACCTGGATGCGCGGCCATGTTGGAGGCACTCGGTGTAAACAACTGAATGGAGTAATGGAGTATTGTGCACTTTGGATGCTTTAATACTTTATGTCTAAACAACAGAAAAGCTCATCAAAACGCGTCCAAGATGCAAAGGCCAAGGACTTGGGCCACAAAAAAAGGTGCGATATTTTGAGAAATTACGGTTTACTGGCGGTGCAGATCCCTACAAGTTGGCTCCCTCTTCTTGGATCCATGGCGACCCTGATTCTTCCTTCAGTTGCATATCCCGATATAGTCAACTACCTGGTTTTCTCGCCGAGCCCATACACAGCGGAATACCTTAAATCCTACAAAAGTTTGGAGGCTTATAACCAGATGGTGTGTGGATGGGTGAGGGAGACGCAGTACCAAGTCATTAACGACCGTTGTGTTGTGAAGGCCAAAGTAAGTAATGCAATAACGTCTTTAATCATCCTAACCTTAACTGTATGATATCATTGTGATACTCAAGGTGTAGCCAAGTGACTCTCAATAGTTTTTATTTTCATTTCAAAGACCGAACAAGACAGATTTTTCCCTCGTAGATCCTGGTTGAGCTTTGCCAACCACAAGCACCTCCTTTCCTCTGATAACTTCTGGCATTCCTCTCCCTGGTTTTTAATAACTTTTGGAAGTCGATAATATTCCAAATGTTTTTCTCGGTCTGACCTATTGGCACAACCTAAAACACGGCAATAATTAACCATTTTCCTTGACGCCGTTCAGTGCCTGTGCTTTGTTGTGATGCGGAGTACCTCCAACATGGCGACTTCGGGTCTGATGACGCGTGGTGAAAACCCTCTTTACTTTGTGTCTCGGTCCTCCGGTACGTCCAGTGACTCCAGTCAGTTTTAATTAGCCTACATTAGTAACAGTTCATTTTGTGTGTGTGTGTGTGTGTGTGTGTGTGTGTGTGTGTGTGTGGGTTTGTTTAACTATATTCGTGGGGTCCAACAACCGGGAGTCCAGTATACTTGTGGGGTCCCGACAGCTTTTTGGGGACAAAATGCTGGACCCCCACAAGTAAAGGGCTGTTTGAGGGTTAAGACTTTGTTTTAGGATTAGGGTTAGAATTAGGTTATGGTTAGGGTGAGGGTGAGGGTTAAGGCTAGGCATTTAGTTGTGATGGCTAAGGTTAGGGTAAGGGGCTAGGGAATGCATTATGTCAATGACGGGTCCCCACAAAGATAGTGCCAGTGTGTGTGTGTGTGTGTGTGTGTGTGTGTGTGTGTGTGTGTGTGTGTGTGTGTGTGCGCGTGCTGGGACACAAATTCCCTACCTATCCCTTGCTGCCACTGGGAAAAAAATAAAATAAATTCCCTACCAACCCATGACCTCAACTGACAACCAACCAGAACCAAACACATTTTTTTTTATATGCCCTGTGTCACCCATCGCATGTAGAGGCCTAAAGTACAGCTGGGCAATAAATCGATATTATACGATATCAATATACAAGACTACATATTGTCTTAGATTTTGGATATTGTAATATTGTACTATGTCTTTTCCTGGTTAATTACTCCTGTGCGAAATGACATGTCTGTCATTTGGCGGGGTCTTAAATCACTTTTTCTTTTTATCCCTCTTTCACGAAGATATGGGATGGCGGGCGGCTACGGATGCCGCCTTTCATGGCCACCCTAGTCTGGACCACTGCCCGACTGGAGACCTCCGCTCCCCGCGGCTTCGTCCGAGGGCTGACGGTGATACTGTGTGGGTGCTGCTGCGGCGGGGATAGGGGGTCCGGCAGCCTCGCCAGATAAGTCAGTAAATTCAAGTCAAATCACAGGCTTTGCTGATCCCATGCGAATACACCACACGAAACTCAGATGTGGAGGGTAATTTCTAAATCACACAATATTATCACACGATAATATCCAGATTACTGATGATTATTCATCATGAATCTTATTGTGTTACTATTTTGTAAAAGCACCAATAGTCAACAATACAATATCGCCGCAATATTGACATTGATGTATTTGGTCAGAAATATCGTGATATTGGATTTTCTCCATATGGCCCAGCTCTAGTCTGAGAAGGTTAGGTCTTTATGAGCTCCTCACAGACAACAAACACACCTCAGGGGAACTAGCGGCCAGCAGCACAGGGGAGAAAGTTCCAGAAAAATAGCAAGCTGGAGAAGGAGAGAGAGTGGGGGGGAATAAATAGTAAAATGAGAGGATGTGGAAGAGGAGAGATTCCAGGCAGCTGATTGGCAGAGCCCAAAAGCAGAGGAGAAACAGAGCTGACGGCTTGGAGTGAATGGCCACACTGTCCGTGTGTATGAATGAGCTTTTCAGCCGCCTCTCTGCACATACACACACATACACACATATGAAGCATGTATGCAGTAACTGGAGGGTGCCGAGTTGACTGGTGACGGCCTGGCTCACTGCAATTTGTGCAGTGTGTGGAGACCTACAGCGATCTTTTCACTCCTCACCTTTAGCTGAAATACCAGAGCTGACATTGAACCTGAGCTGGATGTGGATCTGTGTGTGTGTGTGTGTGTGTGTGTGTGTGTGTGTGTGTGTGTGTGTGTGTGTGTGTGTGTGTGTGTGTGTGCGTGCGTGCGTGCGTGCGTGCGTGTGTGTGTGTGTGCGTGTGTGAACAAGAGATAAACAGAGAGAGTCTTCTATCCAAAAGGAACAAAGTTGCAGAGCTGGAGAGCCACGAACTTGGCTCTAGAAATTGGAAGTCATCAGAAATTTTGGGGAATTTGAGCAATAAGTGTCAACAAATAACTGCAGAAAGAAACTGCAGTACCAAAGTGCCAAAACATTCACAGTAAGTAAAAGTCAAGTGATGCACGAAGATCATTTTTGTATGTATATTCATAGCCATAGGAAACACTACTTTCTTAAGCTTTTAAAAAGTGTTATAGCTTACAGTATTAGGCCTATACATCTTATTTTTCTGATATCAACTTTAATATATTTTTGTTGTATATGTATTGTTATTTAGGTTTTGACACAATACTCATGACGTTTGCTGTTTACAATGAACTGGTATATTTGCTGTTATATTTTTGACAGTTCACTTTTAAACCTTTAAGGTCCTATATATCCATGATAAACTCACGCAGGTGTTTGGACTTATTTTGTGGCTGATGAGACCTGTTCTAACTGTGTAATAAACATCTCCCCCAGGGTGGAACAAATGTCACATTTACGTATAATTGTTATTGCTACATTAACATTGGTACAAATTCACAGTGTAGCTCCTCCTACCCTTAACCTGAGTAGAGGTCAGCCAAAGTAAGTGCAAACACATGTGTAGGTGTACAGGGCCTTTAAGTCTTTAAGCCTTGGATATGGGTAAGACACATCATTACAACGGCGCCAACTTGATTCCAGCAAGGCACCTTTCTGTCTCGGGCACAATGCCCCAAAACTCTTTTAAAAAGTCTTTAATGATCTAATTTAAGGGATCCTTTTCAAAAAAGTGTGGCTAATCAAAGTATTTCACATTGATGCAAACATCCTGTAGAAATCCAACATTAGCTACAATGGTCTAATAAAACCAGAGAAGGGACTAGTGCAAAACGTGGCTGTTCAGAACCAGGTTGATAGCTTGGCCTGTGATATTGCTGCTTGCAGCTTTCTGGAGAACCGCTAATCCAAACAACTTCACACTCACACTGCGTTTCCTTGGGACCTGAGCAACACACCTGTCATTACATAGTTGCGTCTTCTAGCAATGCTAGACTATATGCGTTATTTGCTAACAGCTAGCTATTTGGGACCAGGCTCTTTCTGGGAACAAAAGCGTTCATTCAGAAAGTTACATACCTGATGAATTAAATGTTCATTAAATGAATTCATCTGTTCTTGAATGTACTGTAGCGAGCGAAGGAGAGCGAGCTGTACACAGCATGCTGTTCAGCCGAGTAACAGTTACTCTAAGAGGGGACCTCTCAATACACTACACAGTAGGGGTGGGACAAAATATTGATACGGCAATATATCATTGTCCTTTGTGCGATATGAGAACCGTAACGCTGGCACCAAATATCAAAACTTTTTAATGAATACCCTGATATTCTGACCCTAACCTTAACCAATCTCACTCCTCATAGCTAAACCTTACCAACCGACCAACCAATCAGAGGTTGGTCGCACATCCCTCCGGACCATCAATTTTAGGGGTTCAAGATATATTGACTCAATATGGTTATCGCAATATCACGTTGCGCAATATTATATCTAGGGGTGCAAGATATATCGACTCAATATCGTAATATTATATCGAAAGTGTCGGAATAAGTATGCAAGATTTTGTTTATTTTGTGGAGCGCTGCGTCCCGTCCGTTGGCTGTGTGGCTTAGTTGTGTTCGATTTAGAGCCCGCTTGAAACGTTATAATGCTCCTGTTTCATTGGCCAGTTACCGTGTCACTTGCACATGTTAGTGCACGTCAGCACACGGGTCCACTACGTGACAACCCCTGTGGAGCGTACCACGTGTGTGCATATTTCAACAGAGTGACAGTGTCTACTGACGGTTGAAATATACCTTGTGTTGTAAGAAAACTTGTTTAATTTGTTAAGAATCGATTTTGATGCGTTTTCCCCGTAACTTTTGTAATTTTACATATGTTTAAAAATATCGAAATTAATATCGATATCGCACTATTCATAATCGATATCGCAATATCACATTTTGTCAATATTGTGCAACCCTAACCAATTTTAGCATCAACCCTCAGCAATACACCCGTCAAGTGGTCAAAGGACAGACAGGATACAGACAGACAGAGACGCCTTCTATTTTACTATTATTACTATTACTATACCATATAAATGGTATGGCAAGATCTCTGACAGTAGACCCAATCACAAAGTTTGTTTACAAGAACTTCCGAGTAGAAAACTGCATCCCGTACATACAATTTAATGGCGCTGAGCAAACGGGAACAAGGAACAACTGGATATACTCTCATCTCCTTCATCTAAAATGCATGTTTGATGCTTTCATATGTCAACACTTTGACTAACATTAGCTTGGAGAGCTAATTCACCTGTTGGGCCTCAGACTGAAGAAAATGACACCACCCAAACTAGCAGTCAGTCCGACCGGCGGTGACATGTTGCTGTTCCTAATGCTAGATTTGGTTTATCAAAGACGCTTGCAAAGCAACACAGGACAGAAAATAAGCACAGCAGAGACGACAGATAGGTCGGACCTCCGTGTTTAACTAGATGTCTTTAAATGTTACAGTTACGGCTAAAAATGATAACAGAAATATAAAATAAAGTTTGCCGATTTCACATATGTCCGCAATTGAAATCAACTGCCATTTGTCCACCCGGAATTGATTTTTGTGTTAGCGCGACGTCACTGTGATTCAGTCTATCGACTCATGGTACAGTATATACAGTTTGATGTCATATCACCCACGTATTATATCAACTCTACAGGACCACATGTCAGGCAAGTGTGATTTTAGGGCTGGGCGATATGGAGAAAATCAAATATCACGATATTTTTGACCAAATACCTCGATATCGATATTGTAATGTTGACTATTGGTGCGTTCACAAAATATTTACACAATGAGATTTTTGATAAATAATCATCAGTAATGTGGATATAATGACTAAGTGGGTAAAGGCAAATAATAGAACAGTTACAACTTGAAAATGACATCACTTTACTGTAATGCAGCCTTTAAAACCAGGAAAAGACAACCCTTATGCCATGTTACGATATCCAAAATCTAAGACGATATCTAGTCTCATATCACGATATCAATATAATATCGATATATTGCCCAGCTCTATGTGATTTTCATCTTGTTGAAGTCCTGCCCCCAAGAAAGAAAGAAAGGAAGAACGAAAGACTCTGGCCAAGCTCTGCCTCTACCACATGTATTTCATTAAACCTTATTTTGCTGCTCTCCAGAGCCTTCCACTCTTACTTAAACACATTTATGCGTCCCACTGATTTAATCCTTTATCTGTAACACTGTAATTACAAGCAGCTGCTTACTAGTTGCTCCTTTAGGAGGTATAAATCCGAGGCAGCGGAGCAGAGAGCGGTTAGGAGACATTACAGGTTAACGAGTTAATGGCAAAGGTAAAGAACGAAATGAAACTTAATAAAGCACATGAAACGGCTCTTGTTCCCGGCCAGGAAGGAAGGAGAGGACAGGGGGAGGAAGCAGGTGATGAGTAGGGCTCAAATAATAATAAACTCCAGAACTCCAATCCGAAAGATGTGAAAAGACAACCACATTCCAGCCGTAATGAATCCACAACTGAATAATAAACACGAATCAAGCTGGGAATAAATAATGACAACGCTGATAACAGCGGCGGGTTGAGCCTACTCAGCAGGCCATACGGTCAAAATGATATTATTCCAGATATATATCCTAATCGTTCCTCGTCTGGGTTTGGGTTTCCTTTGAACAGAGCTGCCTCTGAGTGTGGAGGACCAGGGGGGCAGGATGATTGACACTGAAAGCCTGTTCCTGGCTTTGGTGCTACTGCTGGCGAGGATCTAATGGACTAAATTTGTCATAGTTCACTGAAAAATCAACCAAAGCCCAGGCTCGAGCGTCTGACATGTTTGTTTTTTTCACACCAGAGGGGAATGAAAAGATCCCCAATAACAACATAACAAAATACATTATGGGCTCATGAGCCTCGCTCAAAGTCGTCCAAGAGGCCCCGCTCATGCAGTGCCGTGATCCTGTCCCTGATGTACACCCATGATAAGAGTCTTTTGAACAGGCTGGGATCACACACAGATTTGTTCTCATTAGCCTTTGCTAACCTAGGATTCCTGGCACACCAGCAGCTATGGGCAGCTATTTTTTATTTTTTTTTACGTAACCTGGTTGTACTTTAACACTGGTAACACTAGTTTATTGACCGGTGGGAAAAAGTCCTCACCGTGGCATCCGTAGCGAGTAACAGAATTAATTTCTTCTGCTGTCCAATAATCGGTAGAGTAATGTACTACTTGTTCAATAAGTACTAAATGTTGGGTAAGGGCTGTGTCATGCTTGAGAAGAACTAGTTAATAGGTTGTATCGAAGGACTACGCACTACGGAAGGAAAAATGGTTTATAGCTGTTTTGAACATTGAGAGTGAAAAGCCGCCCATCGTAGAGAAGGGGGAGTGGTGATAACCGTTTACATATAATGGGGATAACAGCATACAGGCAGCTTTATTGATTACATTTTTCAAGTAACTTGCCCAAAACAATTAAAAGTTTGGATGGGAAAAAAAAAATCAAAAATCGTATGTATCGTGATTTGTTTTTGCGACGATTTTTTAAAATCAATTTTTTCCCCTAGAATCAATATTTTTTTTTTTTTTTTTGACCAATGATTCACCTAAATATTTTCTGTTTATACAGAACCCCTGACTACATCATATCTGTTTCCAGCAAAACAGAGTGAAAGCAGAAAATGCAGAAAATCCATGTCACAGTATGTACTTCTTTACAAATGAAATAAATGTCAGACTGACTGACTGACATGTGATGTGCATTCTTTTTAGAAAACAATTAGTTTTTACAAATGTTTCATAATGTATTGTCCCTAGAAGTGTATTATTCAACGTTTTTGTGACTTCTACAATCGCAATAAATGAAAATCGCAATACAAATCGAATCGGCACCCATGTATTGTGAAAGAATCGAATCGGGACAAAAGCGTATAATCTCAGCCCTAGTTAAAAGTTGGGAATTTAGATGTCTCTCAAGGAACTTAAAGAACAAATTATAAAAATGTAATGTAATATTAAAAAAACATGCCGCCAGAAACATAGCTTTTCTTGCTCCGGTGCCATACTCTTTCTCTCTCTGTCTTTCTCTCTATGCCCTTTTCTTTTTGGATCCTGGCTGCTCTCTGCAGTTCCTCCATCAGGTTGTCATTCCTACACACAATGGCAAACTGCAAACTGCATTCCTCTAAGCCATGCCTCATAGCTCGCTGGCATCACAGACAATGCTGTTTTCAGAGGAGGGTGATCATCCGGTTGTTGTTTGTGAGTACGGGGGGAAGAGGAAGCTGGTGAGGGAATTGGGGAGGTGAGACGGGAAAAGGCAGAGCTGGTACTGTTGGTGGGTTGTGTTTGAACAGCTGTCCCTGCCGCAAGGCTGAAGGATGACAGGAAGAGGCTGGCACCGGGAAGGACGGCCAACAGGAAACAGACAAATAGACTCTCACTTTATCACTATACTTACTCTCTCCTCTACCACTCCCTTAGCCCTCATTGCTCTGCTCCCCTCCTGTTTGGTGCGATGTAGGAGCCAAAGTTAACTGAATATAACTTTGAGTTGTGTTTGTATTTGCTCATGCAATTTGTATATCATTACAGTTCTACAGTGCTGTTAATGTACAGTTTCACAGCAAAGGGCATTGGATATCGTTAGGCCTTTATTATGACAGATCTAATTTTGTGGAAAAAAAAAATAATCGAAAAATCGTATGTATCTTGATTTTTTTGCAATCATTCACCTAAATATTTTTTGTTTATACGGTACTGCTGACAGCGACTACATCATATCCGTTTACAGCAAAACAGCGAAATCGAATCGGCACCCATGTATCGTGAAAGAATGGAATAGGGACAAAAGCATATCGTCCCAGCCCTATCTAATTTACTGTTTTTGGAGCTATGCAGGTGCCATGTTCTAGATAGATGAAAAGAATTGTTTGTGGGTTAGCCGTAGCTGCGGAGCAAGGTTTTTTTGACCGTTACGTGACGTAATGTAAAAGAAAAGTTGGTGAGTTAAAATAACTAGTTAGACATTTTCAATGTGGATTCCTGTCAGAGAGAAGCACTGGGAAATGTTTGGATGCAAATACAAGACTTAGCTGTACAGGAACTCTTACTATCCACAAAACTCAATAGGCTGAGGTGACGTCTAGTCTCTGGTTCTGTGAGTGCAAACTTATTAACAAAAGAAGTGGCAATAAACGTTGGAAACAAGTCGAGACTAATCCTGCCTACTGCTGACATTCTGAAATGGATTTACCACGACATGCGATAACGCCAATAGATAATTTTTGTCTTCTTTTGAGGCATTTCCCCAGCAATGTATTTTCAGTTACAAAACAAAGTGACAAAAAGAGGGCTATGGGAGGTCAAATCCAGGAGAAGAAAAGGTTCAATGAAAAACCAAGCTCTAAAGCTCTAAATCTTGCAGCACATCTAGAAAAACACCCAGACAATAAAAGGCAATCAGGCGTGATTCTGATCCCACATCTGCTTGTGATAATCCACGCAGCTAGCCAAGCGTGCACTCTAACCCTCCTACACCCATCACCACTACCATCATCTCATCTACACCCATTCTCCTAACTTTTGTCCACTGTACCCAAAACATTTCCTCACTTCTCAATTTACCTCACAAAGTCAGTCCAATGAGTCCAACTGTTCCTATAGTAGTTATAAATATAATCCAGAAGAAAGACATGGAAAAGCTGGGTTCCCACACATTTTCATGAACACAATTTCAAAATGTTTCCATGACTTTTCAAGGATCCATTATATATATATATATTATATATTTCAGTGACCATTCACAAAACGAACAGAACTGTCTAGTATACTTTACCCCAAATGTTAATTATTGTATGGAAATTAAACAGCAACCATTTCCAATCTGGGTGGTTTTGTTCATATTCACTTCAAATACCTCAAACTACAGGCACAGTCAATACATTGTCCTTAATGAAGAAAAAAATTTGTTTTACAAGCACTTATCAGTATAAATCAATATCAGTCTGGCACTGGCTTTCAAGCATGAGGGAAAACAAGTGTGATATTTTGAAATGTCATGAGTTTTCCAGACTGTGGGAACCTTGGATGATACATTCACAGATGTATACAACTACCTGCCCAGTACCAAGCACTAGCTAGCTGGCTAAATGCGGCCCAGAGATTCTGCCTGTCGGAAATATAGCAACCAATTAAGTTCCGGAGGCTTCCTACAACTTCCACGGTTCCGTTTTAATCAGAAGAAAAATTAGACACACACAACAAGTCAACAACATGTCAAGTTTATATTTCTTTCTTTTCTTACATTAGAGGATGGATACCCGAATTGAGCCCGTCGGGACCCATCGGGACCCGGTTCGGACAGATATTTAGAAATGATGTTCGGGTTCGGGTCGGGCTCGGTCACATCAGTGTGATAAGGCATTGAACATTTTAAATTAAACAGCTTATTAACGTGCGCTTGTTCCCCCGTGTGCGCTGATGCGCTCATCTGTTGACATTTCCGAATGCCTTCCTACAGTTGCTTAATAAAAGTGGGGTTAAACAAACGTACATAATACGTGTCATTAGTATTAGAAAAAAAAAATTGATTTTAACTGTGTTGGGCTCGGATCGGGCTCAGACATAAATATCTCAATGCCTTTCGGGCTCGGGCCGGCTCGGTTACTGCTCTGTCGGATGCGGACCGGGCTCGGACAGAAAAATGCGGCCCGATCCGCACTCTATCTTACATACATTTGAATATTTTTTTAACAATCTTTTTATTGATTTCCCCCCCCCCCAGCCTATAACATAATCTCTCTCCCAACATATGCTGTATTACGAGAGCCAAAAATCACAGAGGCCCCACGATACGATATTATCACGACACTTATGACACGATACAATATTTCTGCGACACAAACCTAATATATTGCAATATTCTGCAATACATTGCAGTTTATTACCTTTTTTTCAAACTTCAAATTATGTCTGTATCGATTTTTCCCCCAACCCCATCTTTGCGATCACCTTAATTTAAATAATTTTTTGTGACAAAATGTATTTTGAGTAAACTTGGCTGGGTGGGCCAGTGGGTAATGTGGGTGGGCCCATTATTGGCTCTGTGACTGGCCCAAACCACTACTGGACCTCATAGGTCATAAATAATGACAAACAGGTGGAAACAGGATGAAAAGCAGCAGCTTGTACTGCAATATTACGGGGGGATAGTTCCTGTGTGACTGCTAAAATACACAGAGTAAGACGCAAGCTGAATACACCTCTGTTCTAACTCCTTTTCACTTACTGATGTATCAGAGAAAATGTCTGCACTCGCATGACAGAGGACGTGTGACCAGTGTTGGGGAGTAACTAGTTATGTGTAACAGTGTTACGTAATTTAATTACAAAATAAAGGTAATCCGTTACAGTTACTAGGAATAAATGTGTAATTAAATTACAGTTGCCTATGAAAATGTTCATGATTGCATTGGAAGTTAGGTTATATTTTGAATAATATTAATTTTGTTGCTTTGCATGCTTTTTATGTGCACAATGTCTTCTTTTGCCATTTCCAGCCACATTTGCAGTCTGACAGTTAAATTGCCTCTCAAGCTGTCTGAGAGTTGCCACTATGGCGACGGCTATAGCAAAAAATGCAAAAATCAGAGAAGGGTTCGAACATAAATGTGCAATGTAATGGATCTTTGCCAGTGGTGAAAATGCTATTGACGTCGGAAATGTCAACATCAAACCTCAGGAAACATCTGCAGGTATGTAAGTTAAGTTAGCTTACGCTAACTGCAAGCAGTCATATTAAATAAAGTTGGGAAGACGCGCCTACCTTCCGTGTGACACACTGGGCTTCTAATGTGTATTGAAGATGTATTTTAGCACCAAATTTTGCTTGGTGCATATCCGGTAGTTTATATTTAATCACCGTTCATGAAGATTAGCAAAGTAATTCAAAAGTAATTAAATGTAATAAAATACATTACTTTGATAGAAAGTTACACTACTATTACATTTTAAATAGGGTAACTTGTAAGTTATCACCAGGATTGTCTCATTCTTCTACAAGCAAAAGTTGCCATTTTTAGAATTATTTAAAAGATGGCATAAACATAAAATAGTCTGTAAATGTAATAAAATACATTACTTTGATAGAAAGTTACACTACTATTACATTTTAAATAGGGTAACTTGTAAGTTATCACCAGGATTGTCTCATTCTTCTACAAGCAAAAGTTGCCATTTTTAGAATTATTTAAAAGATGGCATAAACATAAAATATTCTACATATAACATTAAAGAAAATACCCAAAAAGTTATAAAAACAGCCTCTAAACTGTGCATTAATTTCCAATGACTGCATGTGTTGTCATGGACTATCTTTTACTAAATGCTCCTTTAATACACCAGTCAAAGTTTATTATTCACATATCGGAAGAGTGCAGCTGTGTGCTAGGATCCTGTCAGCAGCAGGGGGACCGCACACCTTTTTTATAGGACTTTGGAGATTCAAGTGTTTAATTCACAATTAAAAGGAGACAAAGAAGCAGATGGTGCAGGAGCTCCATTGGAATAATCAGACATACTCAGAAATGGGACAAATTCATAAGGATATATGTGCTGACACAATCATCAGGCTGAAATGATCCAACACGATCTCTCTTTGTCTCCATTAATGAAGTTTGTAAAGTTAGCCTCTAATATTCATTGACATGATTCAAAAGTAATGGATTTATTTTTCACATGCGGATATTTCTTAAATTTGTGCAGTGAAATACAAATGCAACAGTGCCGGTGCCTA